>NW_025110336.1:44689-51448 GCF_011392965.1 Frieseomelitta varia | reverse complement strand
TTTTTTTTTTTTTTTTTTTTTTTTTAGAAATTTTATGTTACTTTCAATTTGCAAATTTTAAAAATTTCAAGGTGTAGTCTCTCACAGACCAAAGTCGTCGAAGCATAAATGTTATATTTTCGTTCTGAAATCCATCTCCTAATTAACAGCCCAGTTGCAGCAATTTCACTTCACATTTGATATTTCAGTATTACAAAATTCAAGAGAGAGAGAGAGAGAGAGAGACAAAATTTCCAGCGACGAATGTCGACGAGGAAGCGAAGAACTCACGAAACAATTCCGTTTCCTCTTCCTGGTCGAGGGTGGCAAGCGAACCCGACCAGTTTGCCCACCAGTGATGGTTAATCCTCGCGGGTGCAATCGGTTATTTAGAATTTCACCGGCGACACGGCCCCATCGATTTCCCAATCGCGCGCCAGTCTGCCGCATTTTCTTTTCTTTTTCTTTCACGAGACGCGAGACGCTATTTCCAAGATGGACTCTCCACCGAGCGAGCGTTCGAGCAAAGAGAATTCGAGTTTAATATTTATAAGAGCTAATTACAAGTCGGGGGACACGAGGAGCATGAGAAGCGAGAAGAAGTTTTCGCTGCAATTCGTTGCATGACAGAACGGTGGATCTTTCATTCCGTTCGCGCAGAAAAGAGAATTTTATTACAATTCCACATCATGGAAAACCCTTTATTTAGGAATCTCTATTAAAGGACATTTACTTTTGTTCTACCGTAGGGGAAAATTTCTTACAGTTTTCTACAGAGTGGCTGGAAAAAAGGGTTCGCAACTTTTAGACAGAGGAAGGTAATATCACCGAAACGTGAGAAAAAAAGTCAAGTCACTTGCACCAAAGTGGATCGAAAAATTAAGTTAAGCAAACGATTTTTTCGTTTCTACAAGTTGTCAATCCGTTTCTCTATCCACTCCGTATATATCGAAATATATTCTCTGTTTAAATTACTTTCTTTATTTTCAAAGGAACGTTAGATTGAAACGATATGTTCGCAAGTTAATTTCATTATCGCCTCATTATCGCGGTAATTTGTTATTCGTAAGTGTCGATCATATTTTGTAAAAAGGTAACAGAGAATGAACGCGAGCAATCTCGAAAATAGAAAAATCGCAAAGGAATAACGGAGAGGGACAAGAAGAAACAACGGTCACTCCCGTTTCTACAACAGCTGAGAAAATAGAGTCGTGTAAAATTTAACAAGGGAAAATGTTCCCGCCGAGAAGACAGTAGATAAAAAAAAAAAAAAAAGAAGAAACGTGGAAGCAAAATCTAACAATGGAAATATTTCAGCCGACGTGTATTAGATAAAGGATGAAAAAATAACTCCGTTTTTTCGTATGCAAGTGGGAGGCGAACTTTTCATGAGAAATAACAACATTTGTATATTGATCATTTTATGCATATATTGATCATTTAATATATTTAATATATCGACCATTCTGTTCGATTGCCTTTTGTTACTTTTCCGGCAAATCCAAAAAAAGTTCCTATTCAAAACAGAAACTTCCTCGTCATCAGTGAAACTTGGCGAACCGACTCTGTCATTGTTTGAAGTAGTTTGAAGCCTTTTTCGCCACATGAATTTTGACAAACTACCACAGTGTTCTTCCTTCTTTTATTTTTAAGAAACACAACAAATTATTCCTTATCGATCTGAGAAACAATTGTTAACCGTGCATTTCCTTTTCCTCAAACGAGCCCGAACAATCAGGTATCAGATTAGAGAATGAATCCATAGTTTAAAATACGACTGGTTACATTTTAAGACACACGTCTATTTAAAAAAGTAGTTGAAATATTTCTCCGCTCGATGAACGACCACCAATCATCAAAACGAAGAAAATTTCGAAAGAAAGAACCGCAGAAATTCCAAAGATATTTCCAGAGCATAGCCACGCGCTACGTTACGTACTGTACAACCCTCGCAAACATCATCAAACGCGAAATATTCCGCAGGAGACACGCTGGTTCTTCGACGTAAACGAGAAGCTGTCAACGTGGGTGTCAACCAGCGGAAATGTCGGCCCTGAAGTGCGGAGAAAGGCGGAGAAAGCAAGCATTAGCGCGTGTCGTCCAACCATCACCTTCACTATATTTTCACGGGGCAATTTCGTCCGGCGTTCACCAGGCTAATTAAATGTTTCGAAAAGAACCTTGCCAAAGAGCGTGTAATAAAAGTGTAATTCTATAAAAAAAAAAAAAAAAAAGAAAGAAAACACCTCGGTGCTACTAGGGTAATGTGACCAAGGCTAGTAGACGAGCTAATTAATGATAATCAATTAATCAATTGTCAAATTCAACAAGTCATGAAATTTTTGGCGAACTTCTGTGCGCTTTCTATTTTTCACTTTCTTGTTTCCTTGTTCTTTTGGCATTTTCGTACTTCTTTTTTGTTCGAATCTGATATCCAATGTAGATTTAATAATGTGTATTTCGTATAGTATTTAACATCCAATATGGATATTAGTATACTAGTATAATACAATATACTAGTATACAATACTGGTATACTACAATATACTAGTATACAATACTGGTATACTACAATATGCTAGTATGCCATATATTATAATATACTAGTTACTAACTATATTACAATATACTAATATACTATACACTACCATGTACTAGTTTACTATATACTAGTATATAAACTGGTATGTAGTATACAATACTAATATACTACAATACTAGTATACTACAATGTACTAGTATACTGTATATTATAATATACTAGTTACTAAATATATTACAATATACTAGTATACTATACACTACCATGTACTAGTTTACTGTGTACTAGTATATAAAATAGTATACTACCGTCGTATAACTAGTATATATACTATGACTAGCATATACTAGTTTACTATATACTAGTATACTACAATATACTAGTATATAATATAATATATTATATATACACATATTAAATCTGTATTAGACACTCGATAAATTCAAATACTAGTATTACAGTTTACTATACATATACGCAAGTATATTATTATAGTACACTGGTACACTATGACATACTAACACGCCATAGTATTCAGTAATACAGTATAATTCGGAATATTACAGAAGCTCGTTGTTTTATAAGATACACGAAAGAATGAGAGATCACACGAAGCACAATTAATTATATTCGCCTAATCACAGGCTTTTAAGCTTCCACGAGTGCTCAGTGACACGCGCGCAGCGATATTTTTTTCATTCGACCGAAATATACCCGAAGAGGCCGAGTCATTAGATAAGAAATTTTTTTCTTCGAGAGTATGAAACTCGAAGGGTCGTGTTTATGGTGATTTACGTGGCCACGATTGACTCGGAGCGCACCGTGTCTCGATCCCTCGCCGGGCGAGGGATTCTTACGAAACTTTTAGCCTTAACTCACCAACTAGCCGCGAAAAGTCTTTCGGTCCCTCAGGAAACGGGGGAGGAAACTCACCTGAAACAGAGAAAAGAGAGGAGAAAGTCAGTAATCCGCCAGAGGGGCAAAATGTAAAATAGTCTACGCTCTCTCTTACGCAGAGACGAAAACATCGAGCTTCATCATCCAATTTCGTGGCTGTTTCCATAAACAGCGGAAAAAAATTATGAATTTGCACAAACATCCAAAGTCCGAGTGGGAAGTTTCTTCCCCCCCCCCCCCAAAAAAATAATAATAATAATAAGAATAGTAATAGAGGAACGTTCCAAACTTTTTAACAGAAACGTACGTGTTTTCGAACAAAATCTGCTCCATCCGGAATACGAATAAATACGTCGAAACTGTCCAGAGCGGGGGGCTAAACAGACGGGATGTTAATCGAAAGGGGTGAAACGGCGAGACATCGATGTCACCGAGCACCATTACACGGACGTAACAGGTGCCGAAATTTCCGGCGCGTGTTTTATCAACAACGCCCCTCCCGTCCGGTGTCGACGGGTGTCGCGAACGTGCCGCAAGAAACACGCGCGTCAGCCTGTTAAATAAAACGACCCGGAAAATCCTCGAGCGAAGGCCAGAACTCGCAACAGAATAAAATCAGAGGGCAGACGGTGGAGAATAATTCGCGATCAATCGCGAAGGTAATCACTGCAGTTTGGAAAAATACAGAAACATAGAAAATTGTTATACACAGGGTGGGTTGAAAAGTTTCTTCCCACCTATTTTTTTTTTCTTTTAAGAAAACATCAAAATATAAAAAAAAATTAATTTTATTAATTCTAAGTTAAAGTTCGTTGTGTTTTAAAAATCTGTAAGAAAAGAAAAATTTTATAATAATATATAATATAATACATATATTATAATTATTTTAATATATATAATAAAAAAAGTTCATTTAAGATTTATTTTATTTTAGGAAGTGATTTTTCGCTCACCCAGTAATTTTACAACTTTCACTCTATAATTTTACAATTTTCACTCTATTATAGGCAATTTTTTCACAACTTTCATTGTTACGCCATCTTGCGGCGATTATTATCTGCGATCCTTTCCCGAAAACATCAGTCTTCCGAGAGTCTCACCCTAAAATCCACAAAGGTACGAGGCAACCTGGCCATTACCCTAACGAGCGACCATGTCAGACCAGCCTCGAGGAAAAGAAGAACGAGTTCTTCGTTTCCTCGATCCGAAAACTGTCGAGATAACTGAAATAACTGAGAGAAAAGAGCGAGGCAGAGAGGAATCTTACTTGCCCTCGCACGAGAAAACGACGCGGATTATTATTCGAAATAATTGATCAGCGGGGATTTAGGCTCAACTTGTTTATGCGTCCAACGATCGGTCAGCGTGTAAAATCTAGAAAATCGCGAAAGTTTCGTTTCTAATCAGGAGAGACGAGAGAATGCCCAACTCCTTTCGTCTCTCGTTACTCTCGCTTCTCTGCTGTTTGCCTTGAGGTTTACATTTATCTTTGACAAAATCGACTTTTGGAAAAACTGTAACTGTGTGCTCGCGTGATCGCGTAATTGTGTATTTTGTTGTTACGATTCCTCTGGGAAACAATTCTCCCAGTGAAACGATTAACTTGGAATTTCATTCGGGAGTTTAACGGTAGCGAATAGAATTCTTTCCCCCGAGTGAAATTTCCAAAATAAAATAATAGCTGAAAGACTGGTGATTAACAAATATAATTATTTTAACATAACGTTAGTGTTTTAAATTTACAATAATAAATAAATTTATATAAATTTATATAATAAATAACAATTTTAATTTTAAATTATATTTTATTAATATCAATAGTAATATTAAGACTTTTAACTCTATTTGAACGAAAAATTTTATAGTTATATACAGCATCGAAAAGATCCTAATATAAATTATTATTTAAAGGTTTATTTCAACCTTTTAGTGATATGTTAAAATTAACTTTTAAAGAAATATTTTATTTAAGACTAAATAAAATATTTTATTATAGACCAATAATAATATCTTTTGTATATCATCAATATTATGATTAATTTGTCCATGAATTTATAGAAATTTAAAAAATGTAGAAAATAGAATAATTTTTTTATTGTTTATCATAAGATTAAATGTTTATCCAATTTTGATTATTAGATGAATTTCAATAAATAATTATTCAATATTAGGAATAATTTCGGTTAATTTCTCAAACAATTTCATTTGAAGTTTTAATATTTTTAATTTTTTATATAATAATAATAGTAGTAGAAAATTTTAAATTTTTCATCAATTTAATTTGAAATATTTTATTTTAATATATCCTTTATATTTTATATTTATTATTATATTATTAATTGGTTTAAATCGAATTCCATTTGATTTAATTGAAGATGAATCAGAATTAGTTTCAGGATTTAATTTAGAATATTATAGAAGATTATTTATTTATATTTCTTTATCAGAATATATAAATTTATTATTTATAAGAATAACTTTAATAATATTTTATGGTTTTAATTATTGAAATATTTTATTCAATTTATTTTTATTAATAATTAAAGTATAACTATAAGTATTACTCGTTTTCATTAACAAATATTCATACTGTAAATCCGCTCCGACAAGTATGATTTTTACAAAATATATACAGAGTGATACACACGTTTCGACGAAACATAACCATCGTACGTTCAGTTCAAATTTCGTAGCTAGCCAAACAACGCGTGTAATAAACTGTGCGCGTGATTTTCTGAGTGAAACGCAACAAAGAAATTCTTCGACTCTCCTCGTTCAATTTCGGGTCGCGCGTAACCCGAAATTTGCCAGAGATTGAACCGCGATGGCGTCGTTCGCAGCGAAGCGACGCGAGACACACACACACACACACACACACACACGCACATAGGGAGACAAATTCCCGCAAGTTGCCGGCGTATTAACGTAATTCGCGTCGGCAGCCGGCTTTTTAATTAAAAGTACCGCGCCGCCATTATCTCGCCAACTTATAATCGCGCCTATCCATCCCACCGCCACCCCCTCGCACCCTCGCATGCAAGTCGGCCTTCCTTTATTCGCCGCGAACCGCCGCTCGCGCGAGCGTAAATGAGCAATAATTCACATTTCTCTGCCGTCCGCGCGAAAGAAAATAGAACGAGATTGTTCTCCATTTACCGCTCCGGAATAATATAGATCCTTGGATCTCGTCCTCCGCCTCGTCTTCCCGCGAACGTTTAATCCCTCGATGGACCTACCCCTTTCTTTCTTTTCCTTTTTTTCATTTTTTTTTTTTTTTTTCTTTTTTTTTTTCTACTTTTCACGGCTTTTTAAGAAGATTATTTATTACCGGAACACGAGTT
>NW_025110336.1:41012-44679 GCF_011392965.1 Frieseomelitta varia | reverse complement strand
CCCCCCCCCCCCCCCCCCCAAACATGTTTCTTATTTCACTGCTCGCCGATTAAAAACGAGTGGATCAGCTCCTTGCGCTGGGCAACCGATTGCGGACCATAACGAGTGACCAAACCGTACACAATAACTCGTCGCTTTCTTCTGAAACTCGTCGGTATAATAATCACTGGATAGAAATTATTGAAAAGTAATAAATTTATCATTTGCTTTGCCTATTTTGTTTTACTTAAATATGGCATGTTACAATAAATAATTTTATTTATTGTAACATGCCATGCTATAATATATAATATGTTATAACACAACCTATGTTATGCCTAATATAACCTATATTCTAGTTGAACACATTGACATTTAGTGTGTTTATTGTTAAATTATATTACAGGTTACAGTTGTATTAACTTTTAAATGAAATAAAATTTTCTAGAGTGTCAGAAAACGACATTACTTAACCACTTGCGCTGGGCAACCGATTGCGGACCATAACGAGTGAACCGTATACAATAACTCGTCGCTGTCTTTCTCTTTGGAACTCGTCGGTGATGATATCACTGGATAGAAATTATTGAGAAGTAGTAAACTTATTATCTGCTTCGCCTGGGTTATACTTAAATATACTTGAAACTGAGAAAATGTTGCAATTTTGAGACAAAAAGTTCTCGATGTGCGTGGCATCTTTTCGTTTCTGTTGCTTCGATGAAAATTTCACATTAATTTTCGCTCCAGCGTTAAGATGTGAACAAAACCTTCATCTTATACCTAAGATTCACTCTGCAATCTGACTCGAACGGAATGGCCAGTGTGTCAATAAGGCATTTGTCTCTCACTCGGGGAAAACTCTCGTCTTTCTTGCCTCTGGAAACTTTTACTTTCTGACCGCGGAACTTCAATTGCGCGAGAATCGCAACGATCGTTGCCTGCTGCAATCCTCCGTGATAATCTTGCTCGAGAAGAGAGCACGAGTCGTCCGGAAAAAATTAACGCGGCTCGTGCAAAAAAATCCCCGTAATCCGCTTTTGTCTCGGCGTCTCGTGCACGCGACACCTGTTCCTCCGCAAAAGTTCAAAGTTTCCCTCGTTTCTAGAAACACCGAGAATAGAGTTCGTTTCGGAATTTGAAGAACGATCGAATCTGTTTGGACGAAAGGGAGTGATTTATAACGACCGGTAGTGAAACGGATTGCAAACAGTTGAAGCGTTTTAAACGGGCAATTGACGGTGCAGAGGCGCGCTTTGATGACGTCGGTTTATTTTATTTGGAACTTCCTTCGCGCATCTTGGTGCAATAGTTGACGTCGCTCGTGCTTAAGGGGTCAGGACAGTGTGAAATTTTCCAAAAAAAAATCGATGTTTTCTGTTTCGTTTTAAATAAATAGCAGCCTGAAGTCTTAGAAATAAGATAGAAAAGGTCCTAGCCTTTGAAACGATTTATTTTGAGGTATAATAATAAATCCGCGGATACAGAATAATTGAATTTGCATCACTGTTTACAACTTTAAACAGTGTTATAAAGTGTAAATAGTGTGATACGAATATTACTTTTGGCGAATCGAATATTAGGGGACTTGGAGTCAATTTAGTTGTGAATTGTAAGAACTGTGAGCCGCGATATACAAGTAAAAAGAGTAGGTAAAGGATACATATGTGAAATGACGTTCTGAAACTTTAAACGCGTTTTTCTCGAGACTAGGTTTTTAGAAACGGTGTGCAAGACATCTCGGAATCTAACCAACCGATTACTGTGATACTTGGTGCGTATCTTTAGTGTAACATTTACTAGGGATTGACGATCGAACATTTTTTAATTTTTAACAATTTCGAAAAATATAAACAAAAAACGTAGAAATTCTTGGCATAAATTCGATACATCAAAAACACATAGCTGCTACTTTCATAATTCTCACAAAAATGAAAATCTTGGATCGTCAATCCTTAGAGAATATTGTCCACTTTTGAACCTTTTTTGTCTTCTCGTTGCAGCTAATCATCCTGTTTAGTTGGAATTATGCACACCGATAGGCAATATAAAAGGCTGCCGTTAAAGAGCTAAATAAGAGCCCTCTTCTTTCCTCTTTTAATGTTGCTTTTCATAGTTCATACTGTGTTAAGATAAACCACAAAAGCTCGTGTCGATCAAATATGTAGTTTCTTTTTTACTAGCCCTTCAAAGTATACGTAATTTTTGGGCCCGTCAAACTGTCCTGCCCCCCCGTTAAGTAAGAAACAAACACGTCCCGGCTCCAAACCTGGCTCGATCACGCAAAAAGCCTCTGTTCAGCTCCCATTCGAGGCAAGTAATCGTAACGACTGCACGGACTATACCACGGTAACTGTACACGTGGCCGACGTATGACACGACGCGACCGCGTTATCAAACGAAATTCCGGTATCAACTAACCGAGAGCATCGCAATCGGAGCTGCTGACTCTCCGGTAGCCGGAGCAGGGGAATCGAATGATGGCGTTTGAAGAACGACGCCGTTCTTCAACGAAGAAAACGATGGCCGACTGTTCGAGCGAACGACGCAGAAGAGAAAATGAAACACATTGTGCAAAAAAAAAACCGCCGCGACACTTACGCTTTTCTATTATTACCAAACACAGTCACAGGCCTTGCGAATCGGGCGATTATGCGCTCGGTGTAATCTCGAGTGTTCATCTCGATCGGCCATGCATGAACAGAGTAATCAGTATCTCGTGTCTGTCCAGGAATGTTTCGATTGTAAATGACTCACGTAATACTATTCCGTTCCACGGTCAAGTTTACACGGAGATGCAGAAATATCGATGAAAAATGTTGTCGATATGATGTTGAAATGTGAAAAACAACTTGCGCCCCACGGATGGAGTCTTCGTAGGACTAATGGAAATATATTAATTGAAAAAAAAATGTTGAGAATTGAACAACAACGTTGAAGAGTTCAAGTTCAAAGAGTTCGGGAGAGTTTTGAATTTTTTCCCCCTTTCTTTTTTTTTTTTTTTTATTTTCTTTCGTGTCTCCGATCGATCCCACGGCGAGAACAGAGGCTGTCGCTATTGTCTGGCCGCGAGAGGATAAAGTAGAATGCTTGTTCGTTGGCTGGCGGTAAGGAAGTGTTTCGAAGAAAGAAGAAACCTGTACTGGCTCGCGGCGTCCTTTTTTTTTCTTCAGAAAGGGTTTCGGTAAGATCGAGACGTAATTTGCAAATTTGCATGAAAGAAGGAGAAATTATATTTACACTCGCGCAATGGCAGAAGATTCGTCGGGCGTGCGTGTAGAAATTAATTTGAAATAATAGTTTCTATCAATAAGAAATAACCGGGCAACATTTCCATTTTGGCTTTTATCGTGCGTGAAAATAAAACAAAGAACGACACGTGATGTTTAAAAGAGGAGAGCCGGCACAAAGCGCAGTGAACAAAATGCATATAAATCGCAGGGAATATTTCACGCACGTATGAAAACAAAACGCTCCATCACCGATTGACTGCCAAAATCCCCAAAAGATTAACCTTTCAATGCCCCAAGAGAGAGAAAGAAAGAAAGGAAAAATACACTCGCACATTAAAAACCGCGTCGATTTTGTTAAAAACAACTACCGATCGTCGACCAAAAAAAAAAAAAAAAAAAAAAAAAAAAAGCTAAAAAAAAAAATGCCCATTTTTTTTTTTTTTTTTTTTTTCTTCTTT
>NW_025110336.1:0-41002 GCF_011392965.1 Frieseomelitta varia | reverse complement strand
AAAAAAAAAAAAAAAAAAAGGGAGAAAAAACCACAAAAAAAAAAAAAAAAGAAAAATTGCGCCGATACTTCAACCTTCTAAGTACTAACGTTCAATATATCGACGCCTGTGTAATAAATCTGAGAAAGCCGAATGATGTCCGATATATATCGACGGTCTCTCTCTTCTTGTTTCGAGTGGCTTGAGCCTTCGTTTGATTTGATTAACGTTGAAAACTACAAATAATTCCTATGAAAACATGTAAAACTAAACTTCGCCTGGCGATTTAGAAACCGTCCACTAGCAAAGGTGGATTTAAATACTCCGTTCTCAGAATGTTAACAACTGTTAAGAGAATTCTAGTTTAAATTATCCGTGGAGAGACTTTGGAGTCGAAAAACGGATAAGAATTTGTCAACGATACGAAGAGTATCTCGGGGGGGGAGCTGTTTGGAAAAAGAATGGTCTTGGACAAAATTAAACGAGGAAAAAGACAACGAAGTTGACGGGGAGGGATGGTTCATGGTGGAAAAAAAGAATGTAAAGGAGAGAAAGTGACGCGTTTCCTGGGAGAAAGAAGGGGTTGATGGACGAGAGGCGCACCGTGGCGGAAATTTAGCATAAAATTACATAAGAATGGCGGGCGGTTAACGAGACGGGGACCCGGGCTGGACGGGATACCGGGATGCGTCGATTGTAATTCAAATCGCGACTTGGTATGTGGCCGTGTGAGCGCTCTGGTACACTCGCTGGCAAAAGTATGTCGCGCACGCGAAAGTATTTCAGTCTCGTTTGCCACCGAACGAATAGAAAACTGCACGAGAGAGAAAGAAAGAAAAGAGAAAAAAGACGAGGAACAATAACATTCCTAGAACGTTTGAAAATTCTAAAATTACAAGAAACTCAAAGATTTCGCATACGTTGGAGGATGACGTAGTCATCTAAGATAAGAAAATTTCGAAATCTCTGCAAATCTCCAAGGCAACGAGAGGACAGTTCGTTTCGAAACGAAGCTGGCTGACTGATAAATTTTTGCCAGGAGAATGCGACGTGTCACAGGCCAGACAATAGACGACACACACACACACACACACGCACACGCACGGCTCGGCTCCTCGCTGCCACTTGTTGGAGCACTGCCATATGTCCAGCCATACACGGGACGTGTACCCGGCAAACTTACGCGCGTGTTCCTCCTCTGGCTGTTGTACAGCGGCGAACAAAAAGTGTCTCACGCCGCTGATTAACTATCGCCTCGTAAACGTCTTGTTCCGACCAGTGTTCCATCGCCGTGTTCGCCAACGATTCTCGACAGGGTACAGAGGACTCTCGTCGACTTTATTCCACGGTGGAATAAAGTCGACGAGAGTCCTTTATTACACCGTGTTTCCATTCGATTTCGCTTTGCAAAGTCTCCGCCGCTCGCTCCTCGATGCGCGAATTTTCACGGAAAAAAAAGCAACGGAAGCGTTTTTTTTGAGTGTTTGTCGGAAGCTGGAAGTACAAAACGCGAAGCTCAAGGTGAGGAATTTGTCAAATGTCCGTCTGTCTGGCGTTCTTTTATTTTTTTTCTTTGTCTTTTTGCCGATGTGTTTGAGAGCCACAGGTCGGGATTCGAGGATGTACCAGGCGACAGTGCGTGTACCAACGAGTAATTCCATGGCAAGACGTGACCGGACTCGCGAATCCCGAGGCTGGAAGCGTGGGTCCAATTGACCCGGCGGCTCGAACCGGCTAATTGCCAATTGTCGAGCGACGTTGCCGTTTCTACGCGACGAATTCGCCCCGACACCCACTGCCGGATCGTCGGCCTTTTCTCCATCGGCTGAGACAGAGCGAGGAGAATTTTCTGGCCCCAAGAATCTCTCGCAGGGATGAAATTCGAGCTCGCCCCCTCCGCGACACGCGCGCATTGCGCGGATTTCGTAACAAGCTCGTTTGCATTTCTATAAAAAGAACATGAGATTCTCCGCTCTCTGACGTGACATCTATCTAACATGTATTTTTATATCGCGCGCGTTATTTTGTTTCATTATTCCGTTTTTTACGAAGATCTTTGTTGCTTCTTTTTTTTTTTTTTTTTTTCAATGGGATTGTCGATAATTGTATAAGTTTAACCGCTATTGTTTTATATATACTCTATACTTTATAGTATATAGTCTACAGTCTATACTCTATACTATTACTATACTCTCAGTACTCTATATCCTCTGTACATTATAGTTTGTATAATATACTCTATACTATACTCTGTACTCTGCATAATGTACTCTATACTATGCTCTGTACTCTGCATAATGTACTGTATACTATGCTCTGTACTCTGTATAATGTACTTCATACTATTATTATACCCTCTATACTCTGTATAATATACTCTATACTATTATTATTCCCTCTATACTCTGTATAATGTACTTTATGCTATACTCTATATTCTGTACAATGTACTCTATACTATACTCTATACTCTGTATTATGTACTCTATATTATACTCTGTACTCTGTATAATGTACTCTATACTATACTCTGTACTCTGTATAATGTACTTTATACTATTATTATACCCTCTTTATTCTCTATAATGTACTCTAAACTCTATGCTCTGTATAATGTACTCTATACTATACTCTGTACTCTGTATAATGTACTTTATACTATTATTATACCCTCTCTATTCTGTATAATGTACTATAAACTCTATGCTCTGTATAATGTACTCTATATTATACTCTGTACTCTATATAATGTACTCTATACTATGCTCTGTAATCTGTATAATATACTCTATACTATTATTATACCCTCTATACTCTGTATAATGTACTTCATGCTATACTCTATATACTGTACAATGTACTCTATACTATACTCCGTATTATACTCTGTATAATATACTCTATACTGTACTATTATTATACCCTCTATACTCTGTATAATGTACTCTATGCTATACTCTGTACTCTGTATAATATACTCTACATAATATACCCTCTATAATATATTCTACACTATGATCTGTACTCTGTATAATATACTCTATATTATTACTATGCTTTCTATATTCTGTATAATGTTTTCTATACTGTACTCTGTATAATATACTCTATACTATTATTATTCTCTCTATACTCTACTCTGTATAATATACTCCATACTATTATTATTCTCTCTATACTGTACTCTGTATAATGTACTCTATATTGTACTCTGCACAATGTACTCTATACTGTACTCTGTACAATGTACTCTATACTGTACTCTGTATAATGTACTTTATACTGTACTCTGTATAATGTACTCTATACTCTATTCTGTACTCTGTATAGTATACTCTATACTATACTGTGTACTGTGTATAATATACTCTATACTCTTGACTCTATTAAAGATCTAATTTTTACACCTGTTAAAATTAGATCCACGCGAATACTTCCCAAGTTCCCCAATCCTAAATGAACAAATCCGCGAAGAAGAAGCAATCCCCAGTGTTTCGCCAGCATTGATCGGTTCGCTCTGAAAGAGTTTCAGAGGCAAGCTGCCTACGCGCGTACGTACGTACACACTGGCGATACACGACAATCGACTTTCCGTAGAAAACAGTATTTTCGTCGCGGATGCCTCGCACGCCGGGGACAGTAGATAAATAAATTTCCGGCCGGCGCTATTTCTGCCACGCGGCCCGCGAGTAAATAATTCCCGCGCGGCGGTCCGCCGAGCGTTACCCGTAAAAACCTATTCTTGGTCGATCGACCAGCCCACCCTCTCCCTTCACTCCCATTCTTCCGCGTGAGATTCTACGGGAATCCTCCTACGTACACCGAGAGCCTCCGTCATTGTTCCCTTCGCGTGTTCCCTGCCAATTTGCTCGAGAATCTCTCGATCAAAAATCTCTCGTTCGCTGGGCTGGTTCTCGCTGTTGCTTATTTTGCGTTTGAATTCAAGATTTGATCATTAAGAATAATCTATTATATAATTGTATTATATAACTTTATATAAAAATATCATTAATAAATTACATATTAAATTTATAATTTTATAATTTAATATTTGCAAGGAATAATCTGCGATATATCACATAATTTCAACCGAAATTAATTCGTGAAATTAGTTTCGTAGTTGACGAGCCAATATTTATAAATATTTGTAAATCGTCCAGAAGCGTGAATTCCATAGAATATATAGCCAAGCGTGCAACGTGTAATTTTTCGACATTTTTGTAACATTAGTTTCATAATTTCCTTTCGTAACATGATAATATCATTCGTCGGGAGAAACAATCGAAACCAAGCCGATCTCCAATTATACCCAATTTCCAAAAGACTGCTTTTCAGTGCAGTGGTATAGAAACCACGGCGAGCCAAGGCCCGACTCGAAGGCTGGCAGGAGAGGGGCAAAACGCGGAACAAACGCAGACACTTGTACAGTACAAACAGCAAGAGCTTAATGGACCGACCTCGCCGCTTCTACCTTCGCGGAAGACGTTTACGTACCGCTGACGGTATATTACGCGGCTTTGTGCCGAGCCAGTTTCCTAGCTTTGCGGCCAACCGGCTCTCCTCCCCTTTCTCTCTCACTCTGTCTCTCTCTCTCTCTCTCTCTCTCTCTGTTACTCGTTGCCATAGGCGCGTCGGCCGCGTTTCACCCGGAATTAATCGCGCCCCAACCTCGCCGAGCATTAATTTGATTAAATCCGAAAACGTTCCGCGCGCCGATGAAATTAAATGGACGCGGAGCTTATCGCCGTTCCGGGCTAGTTACGGGCCGTGTGGCGCTAGTGTCGCTCCCCTCTACTGCCTTACCGTTCCACCAACGCGTTTCGCTGCCTCGCGTTTCTACAACGTGCGATCGGAAATTTTCCGCGAAAACTCTGGTCTAGTCGGTGTCGCGTTCTATAGAGAAATGCTTGCTCATTGAAACGTAAGAAAATCAAGTTTTAAGCCAGTCCCAACAGTAAATCAATAACCGATATAGATGATCGATTATATTCCATATTTACTGTAGTCGTATACTATACTTTACTATAGTTTTATATTATATTTGATATTTACTGCAATCGTATATTATACTTTAGTATACTTTTATATTATATTTCATATTTACTGTATATTATGCTTTACTATACTTTTATATTATATATATTATATATATTATATATCATATTTACTGTAGTCGTATATTATGCTTTAGTATACTTTTATATCATATTTCATATTTACTGTAATCGTATATTATGCTTTACTATACTTTTATATTATATTTCATATTTACTGTAATCGTATATTATACTTTACTATATTTTTATATTATATTCCATATTTACTGTAGTCGTATACTATACATTATTATACTTTTATATTATGTTTCATATTTACTGTAGTCATATATTATACTTTACTATACTTTTATATTATATTCCATGTTTACTGTAGTCGTATACTATACTTTACTATACTTTTATATTATATTCCATATTTACTGTAGTTGTATGTTATACTTTACTGCACTTTTATATTATATTCCATATTTATTGTAGTCGTATATTATATTTTATATTATACTTTACTATACTTTTATATTATATTTTATATTTACTGTAGTTGTATGTTATACTTTACTGCACTTTTATATTATATTTCATATTTATTGTAGCCGTATATTATACTTTATATTATACTTTACTATACTTTTATATTATATTTACTGTAGTCGTATATTATACTTTACTATACTTTTATATTATATTTCATATTTCCTGCAATCGTATACTATACTTTACTATACTTTTATATTATATTCCATGTTTACTGTAGTCGTATACTATACTTTACTATACTTTTATATTATATTCCATATTTACTGTAGTTGTATGTTATACTTTACTGCACTTTTATATTATATTCCATATTTATTGTAGTCGTATATTATATTTTATATTATACTTTACTATACTTTTATATTATATTTTATATTTACTGTAGTTGTATGTTATACTTTACTGCACTTTTATATTATATTTCATATTTATTGTAGCCGTATATTATACTTTATATTATACTTTACTATACTTTTATATTATATTCCATATTTACTGTAGTTGTACATTATATTTTACTACACTTTTATATTATATTTCATATTTCCTGCAATCGTATACTATACTTTACTATACTTTTATATTATATTCCATATTTATTGTAGTCGTATATTATACTTTACATTATACTTTGCTATACTTCCATGTTATGTTTTATATTTACCATAGTCGTTTAGTTAGGCGAGTCCCTAGCACTACGAACGTCCCTAGCACCGACGACTGAAACGCAAGATCTCTATCGGTGAAATCAAAACAGGAGAGGCAGAAACAATTTTATAACACGATAAAAAAAAAAAAAAACGCAAGAAGAAGAAGAAGCTTTCATTTCACCCGCGTTTCTTCCCGAGAAGCAGAAGAATTGCTTCGCCGGTAAAAACAAAATCGGCGAAAAGCAGCTGGGAAGCGGCCACTTTCTCCCGGTGTTGTTCCCGGTGTCAGCAGCATGCTGCCCGCGACCGCAGACACGCTGTCGACGCGCTGCGCCGGTCAGTCGACCCTCTGAATTATTAAAACCATAGCGAGCGCCGCTGCGATGTAAATTTGGCGTGGCCGAGCAGCCACCCTCGCGCTCCGAGGGCTTGCATCCCTCTCGTAACCAGAGGGAAAGCCCCTTTTCACTCCTGGGGGAGGCTGGCTGGCTTTCGAAATGCTTTTGCTACCACTCGACCGCTTTGTTTGTTGCTAACACGAGGCCTATCCGCGTCTCGCGGATTATTGTTCGCGCCGCGCTGGTACGCGCAATTATGTCGAAAACCATCGGCTGAAAAGCCAGGCGAAGGGGTGAATTCTGTTTTTTTTTTTTTTTTTTTTTTTTTTTCTGTTCTTTCTCACTTCTCTTAATTGGACACAGAGCGCGATTCTTCGTTATCGTTGGGTATTCTCGTCTGCAATCGCGAGTTTGAAAAACAAAAAAAAAAAAAAAAGAAGAATGGAGTCATTTCGAAACGCGACACAATTTTGATATCTCCTTGCTTGGAAGAATTGAAAATTCACATGCGAATACTTTCGTTCAATCGGAACACGCTCGAAGATAAACGTGTCACGCTCGTAAATTGGGGCGTGTCCACACGTGTGGATGCTCTCTCTTCTGCCAGCACGCACCTAACCGAGTGACACACTGTTGGGGTGTGGGAGACGCAGGCTGAAACAATTTTCGCGCGTCCGGTCATCAGGCAGTCATATCCGGGCCGCGTCGCCTAGGTAAATAAATCGATTCTTCGCGCGATTCCGCCGCTACGATTTATTGGGACGAATGGACAAATTATCGTCGAATTTCGTCGGAGTATGTTTTCGCCACGGTCTTTCGAGGCGAGCGAACAGAAATGAAAATGATTATTATTATTAAATTTTCCATTTATATATTTATGGTATTATATTATTTAATATTATAATGTTATATTATTAATACTGTATTATATTTATGGTATTTAATATTATAATATTATGTTATTAATATTGTATTATATTTATGGTATTCAATATTATAATATTATGTTATTAGTATTGTACCATATTTATAGTATTTAATGTTATAATATTATGTTATTAATATTGTACCATATTTATAGTATTTAATATTATAATGTTATATTATTAATATTGTATTATATTTATGGTATTTAATATTATAATATTATGTTATTAATATTGTATTATATTTATGGTATTCAATATTATAATATTATGTTATTAGTATTGTACCATATTTATAGTATTTAATATTATAATATTATGTTATTAATATTGTACCATATTTATAGTATTTAATATTATAATATTATGTTATTAGTATTGTACCATATTTATAGTATTTAATATTATAATATTATGTTATTAATATTGTACCATATTTATAGTATTTAATATTATAATATTATGTTATTAGTATTGTACCATATTTATAGTATTTAATATTATAATATTATGTTATTAATATTGTACCNTATTTACTATTATAATATTATATTATTAATATTGTATTATATTTATAGTATTTAATATTATAATATTATGTTATTAATATTGTATTATATTTATATTATTTAATATTATAATATTAATATTATTAATATTGTATTATATTTATATTATCCAATATTATAATATTATTAATATTATTAGTATTGTATTATATTTACATTTAACATTATAATATTATATTATTAACAGTCTATTATATTTATATTATTTAATATTACAATATTATATTAATATTGTAATATTAATATTATTAATATTGTATTATATTTATATTATTGAATATTACAATATTATATTAATATTATCAATATCATTAATATTGTATTACATTTATACTATTTAATATTACAATATCATATCATATTTATAATATATCATTATTTATCGTCGCTTTGCAAGATTATCGAAACAGTAAACATCAAAAATAATAAAAATTGTCAAAAATAACAAGTGCGACTGTATATAATTCTCTTCGTTCAACGATATAATACTCACTCGCGACGATAATTACACGAAATAATCGGCGAACGCTGTTTCTCGCATCGACGCTTAAAGGAGGGGGCGGAGAAAGAAAATCAACGCAAACTCGCAAATAACGCGTTATTAGAGTTACGTCGTTAACGATTACCGTAAGACTTCGTTTCCATCGGCTCTTGAAAACGGAGCGTCCAACTTTCCTTTCACCGGTGATTCAATCCCCGCGATGTTAATTAATCTCGCCCGGTGAAGATCCTCCGGAAATCAGAACGCATCAAGACACTCGAATACGTGGGGGGGAAAGGGGGAGAGAGGGGGGTGATAATGTTAATTAAAGCGACACGCGCGTCGACAAATTGCCGGCGGGATATCCAACTCCGTGATGTCGCGGCGGTAATTAGTTTTATTAATTCCTGGTTCAAACAAATCGGCGAGGCTAAACAGGAGAGGCGGGGCTCGAGGGAAGAATTCGAAAAGAAATTAATCACAATCTGCTCCGCAAGTTCGTCTGCCGATGTTACCCTTTCGTTCGTAGATTCTCTTTTAATTATTATACTTTAATAAATCTCGTTGATAAAGACGAAAATTAACTGCTCTGCGCTATTATAGAGTGATTTCATCGTTTATTTCAATTAAGGAGATTCCAGTTCGTAGATTTTTCTTTTTATTATTATTTCAATAAATATTTATCTTAAATGAATTTGATATTTTAGTAAATCTCGTCTTGACAAAGACGAAGTCGATCGATTGCTCTAAAAGTGCATTTGTCGATCATAAAGTATATATTTCATCGTTCGTTTCGCACAGAGATTTCGTTCGTAGATTTTTTTTTTTTTTTTTTTTTTAATTTTTTTACTAAACTTGATTTTTCGATAAATATTTATTTTAGTAATGTTCCAATTGGTAGAAACTGCGTTCCATAGCGATTTAATTAATCACGATTATTCGATATTTCAAACGTCTCGTTGCCGATCTCTCCAAATTCGCTTCCTCCGTGAATTTTTCATTTCAACGGAGCGAGAAAAACTCGATCGAAAACGCGATCTCTTCGTGGCGACTGCAACAGCGGATTGTTACGTAACGCGCCGTAGTAAACAAGGCAATTACGTGTCAAAATGCAAAAAGGAAAAAAAAAGAGGAATGGATTAACAGCGTGATTGAAAAATCATTCGCGCGATTTCACGCGTGCACGGTGCAATTTATCTTCCCACTCTATTTGTTCCTTTCGCAGGCGCAACAATGCGCGGCGGAAGAAAATTGCAAAACGGCGATTCCTCTCCCCCTCACGTTCCCCGGGGCTATTTTTTAACCAAGCCGCCCGGCTCTATTTTCTATCGTAGCGGAAACACGCGGATATTGCTAGGATTCTCCTGATAGAAAGACCAAGCACATGTCTTACTCTTTCATAATTAAAAAAAAATAAAAAAATAAAAATAAAAGACAGAGAATAAAATTAAGAAAATAAAAAATAGAAAATAAAAAAACTGAGCACATATCTTACTTTTTCTTAATTAAAAAAAATAAAAAGACAGAGAATAAAATTAAGAAAATAAAAAATAAAAAGACTAAGCACATATCTTCTTCTTTCATAATTAAAAAAAATAAAAAAATAAAAATAAAAGAGAGAGAATAAAATTAAGAAAATAAAAAATAAAAAGACCAAGCACATATCTTACTCTTTCATAATTAAAAAAAATGAAAAAATAAAAATAAAAGAGAGAATAAAATTAAGAAAATAAAAAATAAAAAGACCAAGCACATATTTTACTCTTTCATAATTAAAAAAAATAAAAAACAGAGAATAAAATTAAAAAAATTAATTAAAAGACCAAGCACATATTTTACCAAAAAGAAAAAAAAGAAAAAAACGTAAAATTGAAGATTTCGTCGGAACGAAAAATCCGGCGAAAAGGCGAAAGACTATTTCTCGAACGTGAAATTTAAAAATACCGCGCACATATTATTCATTAATAAAACGAAAGAAACTTTTGGAAAAACGCGTTCCAAATCTCGAGGATTGCCGCGACTTCGAGTGAAACGCCGAATCGAATACCATAAAACCGATTGTTTATTATTTTTCAACGCGATTATTTATTCTCCCGTTCGACGCGAAAATAAAGTCCGGCGATCTGTTCTTAGCTCTGTTCCACGTGCCTGGCGGGGAATTTTCTTTTTCTTTGATAATCCCCTTGCGATTCGAAATACTTTCGAACGAACGTTTTATTTTTGGAGAATCGTTGCGCCGAGTATAAGTATCGGAAGGGATACGTTGCGTAACCACTGTTTGCACGGTAAGCCGTATCTCATATCGAGGCTGTTATTTTCGAGAATTCCACCGAGTGGAAACATCTCGGTGTTGTTTCGCAATTTTTGCAATTTCCATCAAGAGGAAGAAGGATCTTTTTCTTCTTCTTCTTCTTTTTTTCTTTTTGCTGACAAACTCCGATCCATCAATCTTCAGAAAAAGAAAACAATTCCTCCCAGTAAGAGCAAAATCTTGTCAAAAGAATAATAATAGTAATAATTCGAAAGAATAATTAAAAAAATCTTCAAAAGAACAACAATTTTTATTGATTACTGCTAGCAAAATCTACAAAGTGAAAGAAAAAATTCCTCTTAGTAAGAGCAAAACTTTGTCAAAATTTTAAAAAAAAGAATAATAATTCCTCAAGAAATAAAAATGATAATAATAATTTTATTCACACAATGATAATAATTCCATTTAATTCCTCCTAATAAGAGCTTGACAAAATCCTTGACAAAATCTTCAGAAACGAGAAAAATAATAATAATAATAATTTTTTTTTTTATTCCTCCTAACAAGAGCAAAATTGTAAAAAGAATAATTTGTCGTAATTCCTCCCGTTAAGAATCGTACACCGGCCGATAAATTTTCAGCAGAAGAGAAACTGGAGACTATGAAAAATATGCCTCTTCCTGGGACGCGGCGTGGCGTTAGAAATCGCGGATTATCAAAGGAATAAGGTTACGCGGTGGACGCGTTACGCAAGGAGATCCGCCGGCACACTTGACCCAGCAACACACTTTCACTTTTCCAATCGGAGCCGGTATACCAACGGCCACGCGTCCAGAGAATTATCGTCCGCGTTTTTCTCCCTCTGTCGACCTGAATCACTTTCAGGATCGACAAGAGAGCCAAACTCACTGCTTGCCATTCCTTTCCCACTTTTCAGTCCTTTGTTAAAAACAGAGTCTTAACGCTACAACTACCGAGGTGTGGTCAAAACAACTAATTCATAATTTTTGTTAGATGTATTATAAACAGTGTAAAACAGTGTACTTTTATATTATTTTTCATATTATTATATTATATTACATTATTTTTTACATTATTATATTATGTTATTTTTTATATTATTATATTATACTATATTATATTATTTACTTATTGTATATACTATATTATATTATTATTTTGTTATATTATTTTTTATATTATGATTTTATATTTTTATAGAAGGATATGTTATATAAACAGTGTATATTATATAGTATATATTATATAGGCAGAATCAGTATATATTACAGTTACAGTTTACGTGTTACGGGGCTAACTGGCGGCCCTTGCCCCCACTTTCCTGATCGCTAGCGCTACCCCCTCCACTGCATCGATCCCCACTCTCAGTCTGTTGATTTCCCTACCAAGTGGAGGGGATCGATGCAGTGGAGGGGGTAGCGCTAGCGATCAGAAAAGTGGGGGCAAGGGCCGCCAGTTTGCCGACTCTGAGTTAGTATACGTCATAAATACAGTATACTTTTAAGATATATCACAAAAACACTGTATTCTTAGACATTTAAATAATTTTTTATAAAACACATGAAAACTCGTATATTCTTTACTATATTTTACGATTTTTCTATTTCTTTTTTTAATATCTCTGTATCTTTAGTAGAATCCTTGGTAGTTCTAGCGTTAAAATTTCCTTCGCGGATAAAAGAACCGAGGCCCCTGCTACACCTGACGTGCTTAAAGAAACAATTAACGACTAGTAAAACAGTACAGTCAAAAGTATGCGTACAAAATCTGGCTGCTGAAAAGGCTCGAGGTTAAAGGTGAAAGTTCGTCTGAAAGACGAGTCTGCGAACTTTCTTCGAGGCACGAGGCTGAATACGCCCAAGTTTTGCGTACGCCCTGCCTCCTCGCGATACGTTGGCAAAGTTGGATGACAGCGGGTGAAAAAAGTTGGCTGGATCAACGAGAAGAAAATCCCCCCCGGAGGCAACAATTGGAGGGAACGCTCGCGACGAGACTCGCGCTGGTCCCCGTCTTATCAAGCAACTGAAGTTGAACACTAGCTGACACGTGGAAACGTGCAACCATGATAATCATCTCTCAGGACACTGAGTGTAAATTGCAGCGTGTGTTTAGTTTAGAAATTGGTGAAATTCCTACCGTTTCCCAAATCGAGGGTGTATGATTCATCCACGATAGGCTACGGACACAAACTTTCCTTTCCAATCTGTACATGTTCAGAGGATTGGTTTCGGCACGTTCAAGGCCAATCCTAGAAACTTTCTGGAGCCACCGTTCCACGAAATGAACACCGGAGGAGAACGAGTCAGTGAACAATGAGCAATTGAAGCGACGACGTGCAACTGGGCCAGAAACCGGGCCCCGAACGAAAGGAAGGAACTCTGCCTCGCCCATTTCCTTTCAATCGCAATCCTGGCAACCGTTCAAAACGTCCAAGGTGTCGATCGAGACGATCGCGAGCGAGCAACGCTTTCCGACCGCGAATTTACAAATACTTTCGCAAACACGTCCTCTCGGGAATGATGAATTTTTGGCAAAAGGATCGTTTCGCGTATCAAACGCCCGCGGAGATACGCCGACGCGTAAATATTTAAACGTCCGGGGCACTGGCTAGCAGGTGTATTTTTATCATCGGCAGAGTTATCGATTGACTGGGTAAGAAGGCGAATTTAGGCTTCCACGCGGCATAGCACGTAAGTTGACGTAACGCTAAAAAGCGCAGACAAACGACAAACAAACCGACACAGGCGCATGATCCGTCGCGCTCGAGCGTGCCGGGAAATTCTGTCACGCAGAGAACACTGTGTGTTTTCAAACGTACGAAAATTGTTTAGAAATCTTAGAGTTACTGTTCGAATTTGAACGAATTCTTTTTTTCTTTTTTCATTATTTATAGTCGCGTCAACCACTTGTGTGGGCTATTAGCGACTTGGAACTGAATTTTATAATTTTATTATATATTTATAATTCGTGTCTTAGAAAGTGTATTAATTTTAGAACCATTTCTTTATTTTTTTAGATTGTCAGTGTGATACCTGTGACTGACGAGTTTGACTATAGTGGTTTTCGCGTTAATTACCATAGTTAAATCGGTTTTTAATTATATAATAGTATAGTGGCTCACTCCTTTCTCACTATATTTTGTTCTAATGTATATGTCTCGTCACGATTTTTCAAATTCTCCACAAAACAAACGTCAATACTGCCTGATCGATCTCAAAACTTCGACTCAATCAATTTTTGTAATTTTCAAATCTTCCACTTTCAGCTTTCAAACTTGTTCCAAGTTTATTGTGAAGCTTCATTGTTGCACGATTTGCACACAAAAGTAGAACAACGCGAAATTCTCGTCATAGGTCACAGCTAAGGGGTTAGGTTGCAACGGACGTGTAGAAGCAAGATGGCGTTCAGCTTCGTCAAACAAGCCACGACAGAATTCGTCAAAATGACAAACTCGTGGAGAAGAAGCGTGACAACCGTCGCTGGCGGCCAAGTTGTCGGTGCAGTATTAAACAAATGACCAAAAAAAAAAAAAAAAAGAGAGAAAGAGAAGAAAAGGGAAAAGGAAATACCGCACCATCGAGCAAAAACTTTGAAGCGAGAGAAGGAACAGCACTTGCTCTCCCCGGTTTCTTTACGACAACAGAATTCATCAATTATTCCGCTGCCATTGAGCAAAGATCGCTCATTCGCTGAAACTTTGATGTCCAGGCTCCCTCTCTACCTCTCAGTCGAATGATCCTCCGCTCGGTTCACCCCTTTGTTAAGAGCGAACGTCACAAAGAGGAGAGAGTAAGTAGAGGGAGAAAGAAAGTAGAAAGTACCAAGCGAGAGGCTTAATAATTCAAATGTTTACCGTCGCTTTCAAAGATAAGCTGATAAAAGCGCGCGCTCACCCGGGGGCTAATACAAGAGCAGCGCAGCCCGCGGGTTCTTCAAGACGCGCGTCTTTCGTCTCGCTGGATCCGCTTGTAAATTACATTATCGTCATCTTCGTGAACTGGTCGCGGACGTCGATCCGAGATGGACGACGACACGATTCGAAATTCAACGGAGAGGAAGAGGGAGAGACCGTTGGTTCGAGAAACGTTCGAAAGTTCTAAATATTCCGCCATCGACCGGTTCATGGACGTTCAAAGAAACCGGGAATGGCATCGAAACTGGAAGCACGGGTGCCACGCCGACTCACCCGAACGAAATCGCGTGGACCGCGTGACAACGCGCGTGTCTTTGCTCGCTCGCGGTGCGAAAGAACCGCTGCCGAGACGTTTGACAACCGCAGACGAAGAGTGGACCTTGCACGACGATCCCCGAGGAGAGCGAACTTGGACCGGAAGAGAAGAACAAGCGCAGCCTGGTGTGTCGAAACCAGGTCTACACCCTCGCAAAGTTCGGCTCTCTGTTTCGTGGGATTATCAGGGAACTTTGTTCCTCGAGTCGCTTCCTGGCTGATCGAGCGACAAATTCGGGCAAATACCGTGCCCAGCTGGATAAACCGAGGGAAGCAGTAGCAACGGAACGCTCCGGGGACTCGCGAATCGAGAAAACGTGATTTTTCGTCGCGACAATACCAGGCCACGAGCGGCACGAAATGCCCTCCCAAAAAAATTACTCGAATTTGATTGGGAAATTTTATCGCGCTCGCCGTATTCTCTGGACATTATCACTGGTGATCTACTTTGTAGCTGGCGAAAAGATACGACAACAACGATACTGTAAAAAAAAAACAGACGTCGACGAGTATTGTACATGTTGGATCTCACCGATGAGTTATTCAATTTTCATTGGCCACGTCCAAGATCTCGATTTCGCAATTGATCTCGCTCGCTACTCGAGTAATCGCGGCTCGAGAACAATGACGCGGCGTCACCGTTCGAAAATAACAAGCCGCGAAGTTTGGAGCGGAGGCGAAACAACCCGCGGGATTCGGCATCGATACCTCTCTCGCTCGCTCTACCGAACCTAAGCTTGGTAAATTTTGTTTGAGCCCCAATCATCGGATGTTTTGGCAGGATCACGCCGGGAATGTTTATCCTCGTTTTTCTTTGAAGTCGAACGCGCGGCGTGCACGTTCGTCCGACGAATTTTGGAAATTCGCGAGCGCGACATTTCGTTTCTTATGGAACGACGTCGCCACGCACGTCGACAATATTTTGTCCCAAATATTGCAATATTTCCACAGTTTTAAGTATATTTAAATGTATCCCAGGGAAAATAATAAGTTCGTTGCTTCTTGACAATTTCTATCCAGCGATATCGTAACGACGAGTTCGAAAGGAAAAGAAAGCGACGAGTTAATTGTATACGGCTCGGTCACTCGTTATGGTCCGCAATCGATGGTTAAGCGCAAGGTGGTTAATAGTCTCGCTTTTGAGGCCTGTGCCTTGGAATTTTTCTAATGGCGCAGAAATTACAATTGTCAAGAAAAGTTTAGGACTGCATTACGGAACGAAGCGATAAATTTAATTTAATTTAATTTAATTTAATTTAAAGTATCATATTTTAAGCAAAGAATTTTCTATCGATTTGAAATAAAACATCTTGTTCCAAATATTTTCAGCAATATTGTTGCGTATGTTTTAAACAGAAATAAATAATATTAAATACTAATAATTTATATATAAATTCTTATCTATTATCTTCTCTGTCTAATTTATATATAAATTCTTATCTATTATCTTCTATTATCTATAAATTCAACTTTAATACTATACTTAATACTATACTTAATACTATACTTGGGATACTTGTCGTGTAAAGTGTGTAATACCGTACAATAATACTAAATACTAAATACACAAAGGCGCGTGAAAGGCCGTGCAAAACAGAACTTCTGAATCCCCAACTTGGAATCACAAATTTGAAAGAATTGCGAAAAGAATCGTTTGAAAGAGTTACTCGGAAGGAATTGAACTACCGAGTTGGAAAATTCGGTGGGAAAGATGTTAAACAATTCATCGGAGGACGAGCGATAATTTGACATCCAAAATGATAGTACAGTTCGTACCACGGAAAAAAGGACAATTTCTTCGGCCTCCTCGTAGCCGGAATATAAACGGATAAATCAATAAGCCGCCACTTCTCTCTTCTGGGTCAAGGTGGCGGAGGCAGGTTTCTTTCATCAGCTTCGAAGATCAGCTTCTTCGAGGAAGCTTGCCGGCTCATTGAGAGAAAAAGAGAAGGAGAGAGCCAGCCGGAAGAAAGAAATTCTATTTATTTAGCGTCAATGTCGAACACTGACTGGCGGATAAGAAGATAAAGAGCAAAGGCGAGAACACGGGAAACAGGTGTTACTCCGTCGTTTTCGACAGCGGCACGTCGATAACGGCGTTAACGGTGACAAGCCGCGATATTTTCTCTTGGGATGCTGAAGATTCGCGATAAAAATCGCGAAATTTTATATATAAATATATATATATAAAATTATAACTATATAATTATACACATAAAATTATAATTACATAATTATATATATAAAATTGTAATTATATATATAATAAATTATAATTGTATATACAATAAATATAATAAATTATAATTATATATATATATAATAAATATAATAAATTATAATTATGTAATATAAATAAATAATAAATATAATATAAACATATAAAAATGTATAATATAAATATATAATAAATATAATAAATTATATAATATATATAATAAATTATAATTACATATATAAAAGAAATATATATATATATATATATTTATATTTCTTTTTGTCTCGAACGTGTCTCCTTTTATTTGAACTCGTTCTGCTTGAATCGTTTTCGAACCCCTTGCGCTGGCTAACTGATTTGCGGACCATAACGAGTGACCGAAACCGTATACAATAACTCGTCTTCCTTTTTTTTTTTTTTTTTGAATTCATCGATACATTACGCGAGTAGAAGTTACCAAGAAGTAATCAATTTATCATTTTATTTATCAACTTACTGTTCATATAAATTTATTATACTGTCTTGCCTAGGTTATATTTTAATATACTTAAAACTGAGAAGGTATTGCACAACTTTGGGCCAAATATTCTCGACGTTTATTCTCATTTATTCTCATCTTTTTTTTTTCTTTTTATTTGTTCCACGTGTATGAGTCTAATTGTTCAATTATACAATCATTTTCATGCTTTATATTATTATTGTTTGAGATCGTGTGGATTTCGATACAGTTATCAGCTAGTCACTAGTTTTTTTTTTTATGGGACCAGTTCCGTTTTATACACGTTTGACTGTATTTCATTTGTTAGTTACTAAGGTCTAGCGTGTTTCCTTTTCAGTATTCTGGATAGTAACAGTCTTTTGCTAGGAGGTTCCTGTGATTTTTGATTTCGTGTTGATGTGTTTCGTCCCTGCGCGCTTTAATATTTCCTCTTTGATGGTTGGTATTCCTAGGGTTTTTCTTATGTCATCGTTTCTGACATATCATTGAGCGTCTAGTATTGTACGTAGGACAAATTGTAAGTTTTCTATCTTATGTTCGACTTAACTGCCATGCCCCAGATTTGTAGCCCGCATGTCCAAATAGGTTCAATTACAATTTCGTAGATTAGCAGCTTAATTTTTACGCTTAGCTCAGAGTCTCGACGTGCGTGGCACGAAAATGTGAATGTGTCGAAAGCCTCGTGGTCTTTGAACCCTGTTCCTAGTTCGATTAATTCGTTTTGATTTTTATTTTTCCGGTACCTATTTCTTTTTTTTTTTTTTTTNTTTTTTCTTGGATGATGATTTGATTTCGGTTCTCGCGAGACAGAGAAAAAGAAGAAAAAAGGAGGGGAAGGGGATGAAAATTGGGAAAGAGAGCCACCTCCTCGGCGGTGAAAATATATCAAACCGGTAATATTTCGCGATTTAGACGGGCGATTTCGTTATGATTTAACCCTTAAACGCGTCATCGTTATTTCGCGGCCGAGGCGAAGTGCAGCGTGGAATGCGGTCCATTATACTGCGCTCCCTGTTGCACCACTTATCTTCGATCATGGCGAGGCTCGCCTGGAATTGTTCTGCCGTGGATCGGGGACGCGACCTTTTCCAGCCGGTGGAAAAGGTTCGCGGGGAGCGTCTCCTTTCGCGCGGTCTCACGGCGAGAGAAGGATCATCGTAAAATGGGAACGAACCATTCGAGGATTTCAGCTCATCCCGATCGTTACAGTCGTTCCCGCGATTAAAGTGTAAAACAAGTCGTTAAAAACAAGGTAAACGAAGGTTTAGTAACACGCTGTGAAATTTCAAATCCCAAAGTGGAAGTTATTATTTTTTTTTTTTCATAGTTGCTTTTCGATCAGCGTCAGCCCAGCGGACAACTTTTTTATCCAAATTAGTATCACATTGTAACAACCTCGGATTTTTTATCCAAATTAGTACCACATTGTAACAACCTCGGATTTTTTATCCAAATTAGTACCACATTGTAACAACCTCGGATTTTTTATCCAAATTAGTATCACATTGTAACAACCTCGGATTGGAAAATTAATTCTAAATGTCTAGAATTAGTTTTATTCGTTTTTCACTTTTGCATCAATTGTTATTAGTCTCTTGTAGCTTAAAAAGGAAAATTAATTGTCAGATTTCTGAAATTATTTTCGTTCGTTTTACTTGTCTTTTTTTTGGGATACTTTTGTATCAATTCAGTATCAGTTTGTTATAGCTTCAGACTTAGAAAGGGAAATTAATTAGAAAATTTCTGAAACTTTCTCTTCACTCGTTTTATTTATTTTTCTAATATTTTTCTGTATCAATCAGTATTATTCAAAAGGGAAAATTAATTGTAAAATTTCTAAAATTACTTTTGCTCGTTTCACCTGATTGATTTTGTGTCCAAATTAGTATTATTCTACAGCTCCAGATTAAAAAAGGAAAATTCAATTATCATAATAAAAAAGAAAAATTAAAAAAGATTAAAGAAGAAAAATTCAATTTTCAAAGAAAACCTGCAATCTGCAGTATTATAAATTGCACTTTCTGGAACATTATGGAAGATCTCTGTTAACATAGTATCAACAAAAAGACATATTAGCAAGAGCATGCTAATGTAACTTTCAGAATGACGACACACACCATCAAAACAAAGGCAATTTAATCGAACCGAACGAAATTTATTAATTTAACGTCCCGGCGAAAAGGATATTCGCAAGTACGATTAATAAATATTCGCGTTTGTACATATTGTTCAGCAACGATCGTTCAACCTTCGACTAGTTGTCAGAGAAGGCGGAAAGTGCCTGGAAATTCCAAAATTGAAGAAAGATAGCAAGAATACACAGACGACATTGCCTCGTTTTATATCTCGAACGGTGAATTACACAGTTTGTCGACGATATCCTCGCGTTGAAATTAATTAAATATCTGTCTATCCAGCGAGCGGATAGCAAAATTGCTCGTTTCCTGGTTGAAGAACCTTCGTCTACGCTCGCGCCGCCCTCTATGGCTTTCCATCCATCGCACAGTCTCTCATTTTTCCCATTTAGTTTCAATCGAGACGGGGCAACAGAGAGTGTAACGAAGAAACGAAGCGTTAACGTTTTACAAAATGTAACTGAGCAATAAATAACAACGTGAATTGTTAACAACTTTAACACTAGAACCAATCAAAATTTAGACCAATTTATAATATCTTAGAGTAATTTCGCGGATTTACAATGTTACTGTTTGTTAGAAATTCGAGTGGTTTTTGTAAAAATATATGAATAAAGGTTCGTGTTCATTGTCGTATTGTAAATCTTCTCACATTCCTAGCATTCTAATTTTTTTTTTTTTTACTCAATTTTTATACTTTAGTCCTCGGCAGTTCTGGCGTTAAGTTAAATGTTGGATTGTTGGCAATTTGCAATTTTGCGAGAAATTTTTAACTTGCAACAATGAACGAAGGCTCACTGCCTTTTCTTTACCTAAATTTCTAAATGCTCCTCGTTTATAATCATCCTCGTGTGAAAATACGAATCTGCGCAAACGTCTCCTGGCAGTAAATGTAACGAATAAGAATAACAACGTGAATTTGCAATGTACTTCAACCCACTCTGTACTCTTTTAAGTTAGAATTTCTACGCACGAAAAATTTTAATTTGCAAAAATAAATGAAGTTTGCTGCTCCCGTTTGCCTAAACTCTGTTTCTCTTTTAATTATCTTCGTAATTAGTACGCTTCATAAAAATCTGCATAAACGTACCCGGTCTAGATAACATATATATATATATAGTAAATATTATAGCAGCGCGAGAGTAATAAATAATAACGTGAATTTGCAATGAACTTTAGCTACTTTTCCTTTTTTTTTTTTAAGTTAGAATTGAGCTGCAAATTTGCGAGGAATTGTAATTTGCATAAATAAATAAAGAACTTTTCGTTCGTTACTGTAAATTCTGCTTCTCTTTTAATTATTTTCATAAAAATATGCATCTGCATAAACCGTTTTAAGTCTGGTTGCAATCCGTTCCACCCAACGATTTTCATATCGAAACGTTTTCTCGTTCCTTTCCGATTCACGTCACGTTAACAACAACTAATCCCATGGAATCGTTTCGAGAGAGAGTGGATCTCAGGCCGAGAGATCCGTGAGAGAAAAATATGGGGAACGCTAACTTCGAAGTTACGCGTTGTTGCGATCGATCGGTAAGTTTCAAACTTAAGCGTCACGCTTCCTTGTTTGACGAAATTAAACAAACCACGTGCTTCCTCCCTGTTCAAATTTACTGGATATCAAAACGTAATCCAAATCACAGGATGGGTCAAAAGTTTCCTCTCACCCATTTTATCTTTTTTTTTTTTTTTTTTAAAAAAANTAAATACTACAAAACTATAAAATTACATATATTTTTTAAATACTACAAAACTATAAAATTACATATATTTTTTAAATACTACAAAACTATAAAATTACATATATTTTTTAAATACTACAAAACTATAAAATTACATATATTTTTTAAATACTACAAAACTATAAAATTACATATATTTTTTAAATACTAGAAAACTATAAAATTACATATATTTTTTAAATACTATAAAACCATAAAATTACATATATTTTTTAAATACCACAAAACTATAAAATTACATATATTTTTTAAATACTACAAAACTATAAAATTACATATATTTTTTAAATACTAGAAAACTATAAAATTACATATATTTTTTAAATACTACAAAACTATAAAATTACATATATTTTTTAAATACTACAAAACTACGAAACTATAAACTTACATATATTTTTTTAATAATTGTCATATTTATAATTTTAATGCTTCTAATTTAATGCACCAAAAATTTTTTACGTAAAAAAAAAAATCTTTACGAAATAAATTATCATAATGAAAAAATTTGAAATAATAATCTGGCAAAATGTTATACGCAAAATTCCATTATCATTTATTAATCTTCCAACATCAATAAATATTAATTCTGATTTTCGAATCAATATTTTTAATAATTCAAATTTCCAAAAAAAACACCAAATAAAAACTGTAGATTGATCGTTCCAAACTTATACCCCCCCCCCCCCCACTTAACCAAAAATTCTGAATAAACCAATTATAATACATTACAGATAATTACGCTAACGGTTAGAGAAAATTTCGTGGGAGAACGCCTTGGTCTCTCTCGACTGTTATTGCGACACGATTCTGTCAGTTAAGTAGAAAATTACCATCTCGCGGAGTGAAATGGCACGTAAGACACAGACAGGTGGTGGTGGTGGGGGGAAACAACGAGAAGTGGGGAGGGGGAAGCGCGGGCGAATTAAACGATGACTAAGGCGGCAAAGTCTTTCTGCCCGGCACAAAGGAAATAACAGCGGGACTTATTTAAATTTTTCACCGGTCTCTCTTTCTCTCTCTCTCTCTCTCTCTCTCTCTCTCTCTCTCTCTCTCTCCCTCACGTGTCAGCCGTATCATCGCATATCTAATTCCAACCTCCATTTGCATAGATAATCAGCAACTGGCTCTTCCTTTTTCTTTCTTTTCACCAAACGTAACGACGTTCCTACGACTCTGCACGTAAAAAAACGTTCGTTCCTTCGAATTCTCTAACATCAAGACGTCAACCCTTTATACTTGTAACCGCTGGTTGAGCAATCGTCGATTGCGATCGTTGGATTCCCTCGATTTTGGAATTTCTTCCGTCGCTGAACTTTCAGCTCATTGCCGATCTCCGAGATGAAAAGTGCGTTTGACTAATTGAAAAGAAAAAGACGCTGTCTCGGAATTAAGTGAAATAAAATGCCTGATAATTCTTCGATACACTTCCTCTAGCTTGTCTCTGGCTTAAATGGTAAATGTAATGTTCGGTGTACGCGAACGGAACGCCTCGTTTTCAACGAGCAGAGAGACACGAACGACGTCCCCAGAGAATGTGGAGGGCGGAGGAAAACCCGGTCATACCGGAGCCGCATAATTTTCAGTATCGATCAGAGCCGGCACACAAGCGGGGTCGATTTAATTAATTAATTCACCGCGACGTGAATTACGAGCACTCCATTGGACGTTCGATCGCCGAGAAAATAGAGCTGGCACACGCTGGAGCTTCTCTAAGCCTCCAATTTTCGGGGAGGGAACCGAGGCCTGCTGGCGCCCCCCCTTGGTTTTCAGACACACTGACACCCTCTACACCCAAGAAAAGAGTCGCGAACCAGTCCCAAAAGCAAGACTGATCGACTCTGTCAATTACACGATCCACGACGATCGATATTTCTGAATATTTCTCTTGGAATTTTAATTTTTTTTCTCTGGTTAACCACTTGCGCCGGGCAACCTGGTTCGCGGACCATAACGAGTGACCGAAGACCGTGTACCAGAGACCGAATCGGTAAAATACCGATATTTTTAGGTTACTATTCGATTACGTTCGATGAAACCGAAATAATACCGGTATGATGCTATCAAAACGATAATATAACGTGTAATAATACGCGAATACCGGTAAATAAAATATTAATATATTAGAAAAGGGAAAGGAGACAATGATCATAAAGCTGCCGATAGTAAAGTTTGATGACGCTTACACACGTGTCCTTTATTATTTCTAATACTAATTCATCGTTGAATCTCCATACAATATCAGCCACGATACTTCTAGTTAATTTTAAAAGATGACCGATCTCTCGATACGTTTTTTCCTTTTTCTCGGTGAGAAATGATTAATTATCGTACGTCGATAAATCGAAAGTGGAGTTGAAACAACGATTAATCGTAGAATGGAAGAATATTCCGCTAAATTACTTAAAAAGAAATTGCTGGAAACATGCCTAAGCGTCTGCGATGTATTATTGAATTTAAGGGCTACCTAACAAAATATTAATTATCGTTTATGTTAACAATTTTCAGGTTCAAATATTGTAGTTCTTCAAACGTCCGAATATTTTTGCCACGCTACATTTCGACATAGTTCAGTTTATTGTTTGATATTAAGAAAAGTACGTGCAACAAATAAATAAAATTTATGTTACTATAAACTATAATGAATGTTCTGTTATATTATTAAAAAATTAATCCAAATTTACTATTACAAACAATCGAAATCCACAACAATATTTTGAATTGCACGATGTCCGAATATTAATAAGAGTCACTGTACGTAGAAAATGAAAAATGTGGTTTCGTCAGTAAAGTGGTACCGTATCGGTATATATTTCGGTATTTTTACCATTGTGGGCATCAAATACCGATAAAATACGTATGAAAATACCGGTATAACCGTCTTATACCGGTATTAAAACCGATTTCCCAAATAGCGGTTATATTACGATAATACGGGAGCAAATATCGGTATAATACCTAAACCTCACAATATTTCGCTTTCAGTCTCTGGGTGTAATACCTAAACCTCAAAATATTTCGGTTTTCAGTCGCTGCCGTGTAACAATAATTCGTCGCTTTCTTTATCTTCTGTTTGCCTGGGTTACATTTGAATACACTTGAAACTGAGAAAATGTTGCAATTTGGGACAAAAGAATTAGCTCATCTTCAGGGGGTTTTGTTCTCAAGAAAGAGTTCTTTAAAACGACAAAGAGTGTCGAACATCTCGATTAACGCAATTAACAACCACTTAATATTCAAGCTGCACGAAGCAGCTGGTGATTAACAAAGATAAACACGAGATAAAAGAAGAAGAAGAAGAAAATCATGGAGTTTCAGGGAGCGAGAGAAAGAAGCTGCGAGTTTCGTGGAAAAATGAAAGTAACGTGATATGTTAATTATAAACACACACATGCACACACGCGCACACAAGCCAACGTCGTTGTTATTAATACGCGGAAGGAATTTTATACTTTTGCTTAAAAGAAAAGAACAAAAAAAAAGAATGTAGAAGAAAAGTTGAAGCATACCGTCTGCGCTAATCAGCATATTACACGCCAAGCCGATCTTACGTAACCGGTGAATAAAACATACGCTCGGCGACTTTTAAAATTCAAATTCAACCAGGTTCGCGAGACACACTGTTGATTCACACACTTTTCAGACAAATCTTTTTTTTTTTTTTCTTTTTATTTCTTCGAAAATCGAAACTCTTCTGTCTTATCAGTTTTTCTACGACACGTTCCCTTTCTCTTTTTGAAAAATTATTCCGAATATTTCTTACAACATCTAACGCAGAGTGTTGGAAACCCGATAAAATGAAAAGGAAAATTTCTCGACGGTGGGAACCGCGAAACTTACATTCGTCGAGGGGAGAATCTCGTTTATTCTCGGTTTAGTTTCCGAGAGCCACCCGGTATGCAGGAACGATTCGAGGGACTGACAGCTCCGGAATGTTTAGATAGGGCAATTGCTCCCTGTCTGGCTCGTTACAACAGCTGTCTTACGAGATCTGACTCGAATTTTGCATACACAATAGCTAATGGACATCGGGCGGGCGCAACCATACAACGTCAAACACACGGAGCGGAAATTCCTGCCGAAATTTCGGAAGAACCCTCCCACACACCCTTCGAGAGAGACTCAAAAATTTGAAAAAAAAGAAAAGAAAGGAGAAGTTTGGTGAAAATTCAGTTAGTAGAATTGTTGGAGAACTCGAGCGAATATAAATATGTACATGTATATTTTCATGGAATTAGTATTTGACGTATTATTATAATAGTATGTAGTGACGATGTATTTGATGTAGTATTAGTTTTAGTATTAGTGTTTGATGCATGATATTCAAATTTATTCATATAAAGTTAAATCTATTCGTTTTATTCCATTTCATCCGCTGCTCCAATGTGTATATTAAAAAAAAAAAAAAAAAAAAAAAAACGAAACGTGGTATTCCGGGAAATAAAACAAATCGTAGGTCGTATAGCGATTCATAAATATTCACATTTCGCGTCAAGAACCTCATGCTTATTCAATCGTGCCATTACATTTTAATATTTTTCTGCAGAACGTTATAAAAGGAGGAAGAACTATTGGGTCACCGAAACGCTATGATGCTCGATGGAGCATTAATTCTTCATAAGAACAAAATGTAATTAAATAGGATAATATAATAATATAGGAAAATATAATAATATAGGATACAAAAATGGTATGTAAATATTATAACATGTAAAATTTAGGATAAATGCAATGCGTAAATATTACAACATGTAAAATTTAGGATAAATGTGCAATGTAAAAACCAAAGTCAATTTCAAGGCCAAAGAGGCTATACATACATATAATTTTTATAAGATCATATATCACACACATATATGTATATATATATAGCTACGTTTGACTTGATTTTCTTTTTACTTTCTATCGTTTTTTTACGAAAGCTTCACGAGAAATTTCACGAAGTAATGTAATAAATATATTTCTCGTCCAAATAAAAAAAAAAAAAATATCAAAAGACTCCAATTCTGTGTAATTCTGACACGAAAATAATCAACAGATCTCCCTATCGAGTTTTCTAACCTCAAATATACTGGTGTATTTTTATCCACAGCAAACCACTATAATTCACCACCCACGACGCCAATAGAAAGAAAGAAAGGGATCACTCGACGAAATCTGGATTTCATCCAACCCGAAAGAAACGTGAAACAGGCGTGAAAAAAATCGAGGACACTTTTTCCCGCGTAAATCAAACTCGACGTCGGCCATTTTCTTTTCCATCGGAGACCTCTAATGGCGACCTAGCGATGCCGTGTTCCACACGCTCTTTCACGAGTTTCGAATCGAAACTTTACGAGCGAAGGTGGCAAAGCTCGTTCTGCGTTTTCTCTAAATCTCGCTAGCGGAAAAATGGAGTCTTTGTTTGTGGATTTTTTTCGATGCAAAACGAAAGAGAGCGACTCGAAAAAGAGAACTTCCTGTGCCTCTAAATCGCTGTTTCGACGGGAAAAAAATTGACTTATACTTGGGAGTGAACTTTTTATTTCACGAATCTAATAAAAATTGTACATCCAGTAATTTTCCATTTTTTTTTTTTTTTTCTCTTGCTGCGTTATCAATTTATTATTTTTGAAATTTGCACACGTTCCAGAGACTTTGCGACGAGTACAAACTCGAGCCAAGATAAAGAGTAGTTAAGTAGACAGTCGAAGGAAAAAAAAAAAAGAGTTTCTCGCGCAAAACATAAGAACGTAAGACAAAACCAAACAAATGTTTCGCGGGACAGAAAAATCCTCACAGATAAGGGAAACGATAAGATATTTTTATACGACGATTTTTCTGTCGTGCCAATTTCGACCAAAATTATATTTAATTATTCGTATATATTTATGTGGTTATATAGTGATTTAATAACAAAATTTATATATTTCAAAAATAGATACACGAGCTGAGATTCTTTAGAAGAATACTGCAATTTTTCTTTCTTTTTTTTTCTTAAATTTAATTTAAGAAGAAAAAAATGAAATCTTTTTGTAAAAAAAATGAAAAAAATGACCAGTTCTTCGTCTGATTTTCACATCTCGTCGAGAGTTTCGTACGAAAAAGAGCACACGGTACACAATGAGCGACGTTAAATGTTATCAGAGGCGTTGTGAAACGTGAATCATCCTCTTACGTCACGGAAATTACTTTCTACGTGATAGAAACATTGAGCAATTGAATAATACCGCAGGCATAAATTACCCTCGCCGAATGAATATTAAACAGCCACTTTCGAGTTGTGGACGTAGACCGATCCGTGGTCGTACAATTACCCAACTTAATAACTTCGTCGAAATATTTTATTTTCTACGTACTCGGTACAGTACAGTTCCTTCTTGCAAATATTTCAACGGTTTTCGTTTCTACAGAAATTTCGATTTCTCTTCATCCTCGAAGAAAGTGAACATTAAATCCTGTCTGATCTCGAAAATAAAATTCTAAATCGGGGAGGGGCAGTGTGTCTCAGAAAATTTAAAAAATTGAAAAGCCTTCCCAAAGTTCGTGTGGAGCGATCTACTTGGCTGACAGATGTCTTTCTCCATTCTGAACCAATAATTAGTTAAATTTAAATTACAACGTTTCACAAAATAAATAACGAAAAATGGAAAAATGCTCCGTCGCACGATGCTTTGCGAGATCAGCCGCGAGACACAGAACGAGAAGAAAAAAAGGAAACGGCGAGTGTGGGAAGAGAGAAAGGACATTGACTGATTACAATGTGCAAGTTGCGCGACCTTGACTGAGAAAAGAAGCAACTAGTGTCGCACGTGCTTTCTCAGCCGCGCGTCGAAGACGCGCACGAACCAGCGGAAAGTTTTCTTCTTCTTCTTCTTCTTCTTCTTCTTCTTATTCTTCTCTCCGCTTTCTCGATACGAAAAATTTGCATGACAGACGATAAGCGTCTCTGCCGCGGCGACAATCGGCGGGCAGAAATCGATTTCATGAATTTTCAATTCGGCTGCGAGTGCTACATATGCATGAGCTTCTGTGTCACCTCTTTGCTTTTGAATTGAAGAAAGAGAAAAAGTCGGGAGAACTTAGAAACTGATGATCGTCGCTGGTCGTGACTCGCAAATTTGGTCAGAAATTTATTTAGGGAAAGGAGAACGAAATTAAACCAAGTGACTTGTTGATATAAAGTTGGCGGCGATGACAAAGTTGTCTAAAATATTGTTACACAGGTAGTACAATATTACTTGAAACTAATACTGTCTGAACCCAGAATAATTCGTGAAAGAAAAAATAGAAAGAAAGAAGAAGAAGAAATAAAATTCAGTGAATTCGGTAGTAAAGCAAGCTGGAGTCCATTGATCAACATACAAACCGAAAGAATCGTAGAGAGCAACCATAAAATATCTCGTGAAACGAGAAATAAGGAAAGAAACGTGGTGAAGCATGAAATTACCTAAATTTAATAACTCTAAGACACTTGCTTTATTTTTTGTAAAAGGAAATATAAAGAGAACAGAAAAAAGAAGAAGAGGTATAAAGAAAAGTAGAAAAAAAAGACTAGAACCTAACCTAAAACATTTGCTTTCTTTTTTGTAAAAGGAAAAATAAAAGAAAAAGAAAAAAATAACTAGAAATCATACCTAAGAATACTTACTTCGTTCTTTGTAAAAGGAGAAATAAAAGAAAAAGAAAAAAGAACTAGAAGCTAACCTAAAATACCTGCTCTCTCATTTGTAAAAGGAAAAATAAAAGAGAAAGAAGAGAAAAGAACTAGAAACCTAAACTAAAATAATTACTTTCCCTTTTGTAAGAGGGAAACTAAAAGGAACAGAAAAAAATAAGACGTACAAAGAAAAGAAGACAGAAAAAACTAGAACCTAACCTAAAATGCTTGCTTTCTTTTTTGTACAAGGAAAAATAAAAGAAAAAGAAAGAACTAGAACTTGCTTCCATTTTTGTAAGAGAGAAACTGAAAGAAACAGAAAAAAATAAGAAGAAGTACAAGGAAAAGAAAGAAAGAATAAAAAAAGACTAGAACTTAACCTGAAACACTTGCTTCGTTTCGTGAAAACTAAAAAGAAGAAGAACAAAAAAAAGAACTAGAATAACCCTAAAGCACTTGCTTCCATTTTTGTAAGAGGGAAACTAAAAGAAACAAAAAAAAATAGGAAGAAGTACAAGGAAAAGAAAGAAAGAAGAAAAAAACTAGAACTTAACCTAAAACACTTGCTTCATTTCGTGAAAACTAAAAAGAAAAAAAAAGAACTAGAATAACCCTAAAGCACTTGCTTTCTTTTTTGTAAGAGGGAAACTAAAAAGAAATGAAAAAAATAAGGAGAAGTACAAGGAAAACAGAGAAAGAAGAAAAAAAGACTAGAACCTAACCTGAAACACTTGCTTCGTTTCGTGAAAACTAAAAAGAAGAAAAAAGAGAACTAGAATAACCCTAAAGCACTTGCTTTCTTTTTTGTAAGAGGGAAACTAAAAAGAAATGAAAAAAATAAGGAGAACTACAAGGAAAACAGAGAAAGAAGAAAAAAAGACTAGAACCTAACCTGAAACACTTGCTTCGTTTCGTGAAAACTAAAAAGAAGAAGAAAAAAAAAAGAACTAGAATAACCCTAAAGCACTTGCTTCCTTTTTCTCGGGTGAAAGATAGAACGAAAGCAAGAAGGAGGGGAAAAGAAAAAGAAAGAGGCAAGAAGTGAAATGAAGCGTGAGCCCTCTGTGAAACGAGCGTGGCTCCTCAGCGTGGCAGCAGGTCGTCGCTTCGTCGAATCGAAACAGATAATTCGAGGGACGATGGCAATTGCAGGTCGCCGGATTCGACAGAGTGCAATCGATACGACCGTGGAACACGAGAGCAACCTAAATAACGCAAACAGGCGGGCGGGCGGGCGGGCAGCCAGGCAGGCACGACAGGCAAAATAGTAAACGCGTACGCGTAATAAATATTTGATTCCCCGGGTCGGATCGGTGTTCACCATCATCGACCAGATCCAATTTATTCGGCGTGCCTCCGCTCGAAAATGCTGTTTTTCCTACGGCTCGTTTCCAAACCAAGCCCGAAATGTGATTAAACGGGAACAAAGAAGAACCGGGGGGGGGGGGGGGGGGCAGCCAGGCAGGCACGACAGGCAAAATAGTAAACGCGTACGCGTAATAAATATTTGATTCCCCGGGTCGGATCGGTGTNGGGGGGGGGGGGGGGCGGTTTCGAGTGATTGCGCGTTATCACCGAAAACCGCAAACCGATAAATAAAACCGACGGTTTATTTAATTATTGCTCTCTCTCTCTCTCTCTCTCTCTCTCTGTCCGGGCGTGGTTTTCGTGTTCTCTGCCACTCCTTTTGTTGAACATTTTGGGTTTTCTTTTTTCTTTTATTCCAGTCACGTAGAGAGGAACACTTTCTAAAGAGTTTTAACTCGTGTTAAGGACAGACGTTCGTTCAACAGTTTCTTTTTTTTTTTTTTTTTCTTCTTTTCGTTTTAAGGGAAAGTTGGAAAGGGTCTAGAAATTCTCGGAAATCTCGGGTGTTTTCTTGAAGATCGCGTTGAACAAAGAGCTTCTCGCGCTGTTTTTTTTCACCTGAGAATTTCGAGAAACGAAATTCTTGCGCTCAGATTCCACAGATTTCTACCACGTGTTTCGCTGCCACGCGGTGCGAACAATCGCAATTAGACTCGGTCAAGTTTAGTTGGAAATCGATGCCGAGAAAACTCAGCGCGATCTCTCATCCTCCGGTGAAGGAATATCTCAACCTCGATCGTTGAAACCTGCGCAAATGCCGCGCGCAGGAAAGGTGGAGGCTTTGCAAAAATGTGCCCTCGAAAATCGGATCCTATCGTTGGAACGAGAACGTTCGAGGAGCTTCGAGGCACCGTCTGCGTTCCTGGCTTGAGAAAAAAAGAAAAAGGAAAAGAAAGAAAGAGAGAGAGAGAGAGAGAGAGAGAGAGAGAATTCCGGAGCTAAAAACCGGTTCCAGATGCGCGGGGCTTCAGGCCAGTGGCAAAAAGAACCCTTCCAGCGGCTGAAAACCGTCCACAGCGACATCGAAACAGGTGGCCCTTGCGTCATCCGTGAAAATAACTCTCCATTTCGCGCACACAGTGTATACTTCGCGTACTCGAGATCCGGCGTCATAGTTATTCGTATCATCGCTCCGGCTGCATAGACACGTATCACAGACTTGACGAGAGAGAAAGAGAAAAAGAGAGAGAGAGAGAGAGAGAGAGAGAGAGAGAGAGAGGCAGCTTGGTTCGGTGGCAGCATATTTTTGGAAATGCGCTTTTGCCTAGAAGTGACAATCCTTTCGAGGGCGTCTCAATTGTGAATCTTTTTTTACAGAATTTTCACTTTTACTCCTTTTAATCGGAATCACTGTTGAATATCAATTGAAAAAAATATTAATTAATATAGTTAGTAATATAGTTAATATAGTTATTAAAATATTGTTAAGGTTGAAGTTAAAAAGTTGAAGTTAGTAATATAGTTAATATAGTTATTAATATAGTTAATATAGTTATTAAAATGTTGTTAAAGTTGAAGTTAGTAATATAGTTAATATAGTTATTAAAATATTGTTAAAGTTGAAGTTAAAAAGTTGAAGTTAGTAATATAGTTAATATAGTTATTAAAATATTGTTAAAGTTGAAGTTAGTAATATAGTTAATATAGTTGATATAGTTATTATAATATAAATATTATAATATTATAATATTATAAATATTGTTAAAGTTGAAGTTAAAAAATAACTTGTTAAAATATTGAACGAAAAAAAAAAGGAGACGACAAATAATTGCCAATTCACTAGAGCCTTTTAGTAGCTGACAAATTGTCGATAATCGAATCGAAATCCCCAAGATCGACCACTATTATTCTATACTCTGTACTCTAGCTTCTACACCTATTAAAAAAGTAACATAAATGTAAACATTCTGCACGCACAAAGTTAATATTCCAATCGAGTATCCAACGAACTATAAAGTTCAGTTTATGCCTTTCAATAGTAAAAGCGATTAAAAATAATTATCGTTGCAATCCACGTAGAAGCGATAGAAGTAATTATTACCATCTTGGAAATAATAATTGTTATTGGGTCGCGTAAATTCAAACGGTGGACTAATTACTCTGCATTACAGAAGCGACACGCTCTCTGTTTAATTTTTCTCTCATACGAAAAACTGGCGCGTATTTACCCCGGGACTGGTGGTCGATGCTTAATTTCCTCATTTAATTAACTATAAACAGTATCGGTGGGAGGTGTTTTACGTTGAACTTCCTCTCTCTCTCTCTCTCTCTCTCTTTCACTCTCTCTGTATGAAAAAAACACGGCAAAGGGAAACGACTCGACCGAGAAGATCGCCTTGCCGACTAATTACGGGAAATATTTAAAGAAAACTTCGCCTGCCGTATCGCGAGAGGGAATTTAAATCAACTCGGCACGGCGCCGAGTTACTTCCGGCGAAACGGGCGTCGAAAAAAAAAAAAATTAACAAAGTGGCTTCCCTTCGTTCGAAAAAGGAGACGCGGCAGGTTTGCCCTTCTCTACCAAGATTCCATGAAAACGAGTATTTCCTTCGTGGTATATATTTCAAAGTGTTATATCGACGTGTTTTGGAAAACGTGCAGCTCGCTACCTCGACCGACCAAAGAAACCGATCGCGATTCGGTGTGCAGATTTTCAACGTTCGGATTAACGTTCCAATCAGACACGATTAAATCTTCGGGAATAAAAGAAAAAAAATTTATCAAGGTATTTCGACGTGTTTTCGATGCCAGAAATATATCGGAATTTAGTGTGTAGATTTTTTTCAGATCAATTTCCAATTAGAAACGATTTGAAGAACGACCCTCCAAGATTCCATAAAAATGAGACGCGAGTATAAAAAATTATGCGGGAGAAACGTCAGGACTTTCAACGTTAGAATTAATTTCGAAGAAAAATAACTCCTCACTCGCTCTTCCACGATTTGGCTCAATGGAATCCTCTATTTAACCGATATTACGGGCACACAGACTACTCGCACGTTGTACGTACGTGCGTAAACGTAAAAGCAGCAGTCTACGCCCGTTAGAAGACGCTTCTAATACGCCGCGGAGAGCCTGTTCCCCTTAGGTTACAAAGAGTTCCTTTAAGCTCGCTAACGCAGCTAAGAGCAGACGCAGTTTAGAGCCGAGCGCAGGAACTACGTACATATACGTGCATATGTGAACGCGCGCTGATTGCCCGGTTTAAAGCCCGGTTTCCATCGACAATGGCCACCCGGCTCGAAGGTGGAACAACACGTTGCAGCTGCAACAGACGTCGCTTTAATTTTCAATCAAAACAGGCCGCGCAAAGGCGACCTTTAACTACCGTGAAATTGCCAAACGAAACTCGACGGAATATTTATCGAGTCGCTGTCGGGTCGAGTCTTGATCGAGCTTCGTGGAGGAGGGAAATAGTTTCGGCGGGTGGAGGTGGGCCGAGGGATCGAGAGCCCCGAGTGGAACTCGAAACGCTCGAAAATTGGCCGGGAGTGGCCTGTTGATCGTTCCTGGCGAAAATTGGATTTTAATTGCGAGACAGGGCATTGTCAATTCCCGGGACGACGGCGAGAGTTCACGCGCAGACGGCGAAATTATGTGAGAGAATTCATATTGAGTCAGCGCACGCACGATTCAATCGGATCGGAAATGAAGAAAATCCGAAAAACCAGGAGGATCGAACTGAAATCAAACGCTCGTTTCGCAATTTCAAAAATTGCGAACAGACAAATTCCACGCGCGTTTGGCCGATTTTCTATTAAAAAAAGACGCTCGATTCAACCTGATTCCACCAATTGGACAATTGTTCTTCTTATTATCTGGGAAGCGTAGAAAGAAACAGAAGCTAGTGCAACTCTCGATGGGAAAATCATCTCCAACAGTCGGAGGAAACCGGATTTTCAGTGTCGTCGAAAAATCCAGTTCCGCGAAGCTCCGCCGCTACGACTCCGTTCTAAATATAAACGAAACCGCGGCTAGAGAAGTTAACAAAAATAAAGAACGCGCGCGGGCGTACGTGCTGATCTCGCGATCGCGCCGCTGCCTGTTTCGCCACGGGTGCATGATTCACAGGGGGAGGCTTGCCGGCCGATTCTCACGATCCGCCCGGAGGAAAGCGTGCAGAACGGCCGAGACAGGTGTTTCGCAGACGTACGACCGATGGAAACGATGGCCAGAGCGTGTTCTGTTTGGAAAGCACGGGAAACTATGGAAGAGGAAACCGAGAGGAAAGGGGAATTTTTTGAAATTCATTGGAACGATCGATTATTCAATTTCTTGCGACTCGGCTCGGAAATTTTGGCGACATTACTTTGCAATTTAGCAAAGAGAGATTGATTTGACACTTTAAAATTCTACGCCCATTCTTCGTTCATCTCGCTCTTAACTTTCGTCGAAAAGAAACATCGACAAAGATCGAATTTCTCTTTTCATTGTCGGAAAGTTATTTTGCTCGTTAAATTGACAATTAAAGAACCCGACTGATTGTAACAGGAGTGGGTATATATCAGGAATATACAAGTAATTATTGTTATTAATTTTGAAAAAAAAAGACATTACTTACGATTATAAGCCCCTCGTTATAAACTACATGGCTACGTTTATTGTAGTCCATAGATTTTAATTAAAAAAAAAAAAAAAAGAAAGAAAATTCTACTACACTATATAATCGGACCCAACGCCCAACACCGCGCAATTAACACGCGACATTTTCCCGCGAGTTTCTACATATTTTACGTCCAATTTCGCGCCAATTCCAAAACTCCGTCAAAATTAGAAATTATTCATTTCAAACACCGCCTCTGAAATAACCGAAACATCCCGCAAACGCTCGAGCGAATGGAGAACACAGTTGCGACCGCAACAGTTGAACACACAGTTCAAATCGAAATTCCCAACTCCGAAAGTCCCGAAATTAACGCCTGGTTTACCTGATTTCTTTTCAACGATTCTACCTCGGTTTCTAAATCGACCGTAAAACTGGCGTCCCGCGGGCTAGAAACGTCTCGCACGTTCTACAATTTGAGAATCGAAAGACCAAAGGATTATTTTAAGTATCCTCGGACGCGCGTGAAATTTACGATCTTCTCTCCAGATTTTTATTTTTACAAGCTAGCCTAGTATTTTACGTTTTCACCTCTGCTCCTCAAGAAAAATTGGATAAATCGATGGATCACCCAGCCGTCGTATAAACATTATCAATCGGAACGTAGCGGGGGGAAAAGAGAAATTTTACAAATGTGGGGACCTTGAACTTCCCCCTGCGGAAGTCCACCCCTACCACAAGCGAATCAGAAGCCAAGGATCGTGGAAAAGAAACACTTCGCGAACCCCCCGTACACGAGAGAACCACACCGGGGACCGTAATCCAATGAAAGTCTCCCGTAGGGACGGCCTGCTACCCCAGAAAGCAACTTCCAGTTCCCCAAGTTCCCAACGACCCTAACTAGCCGAATCTTTCCTCCAGATCTGGGGTCTCTGTCGTGGTAGTATTCTCGGCCGAGTAAGAGAGATCGATACTATTTCAACGAGCGTATCGGAGGCTGTGTCGCTGGCTCTGCACACGAGCGTACGCTTAGGCCGCGTTTTCACGGAGAATTTTCCCACCGAGAGGGAAGGAGGATTTCCAATCGACGGAAAAAGCAAAGGTAGCATGAGTAAACTTCTTCAAGTTTAACGCTCGACACTCGAAATTTCTTTGAAAAGAACAAAGGAAAATGGAATTTCGAACGAATTTGAACACACACCGGTTGTTACCAAGCTCGGAGAAAGTTAAAAAACACAGCGGGGCCAAAGACAAACGGTCGTTCGGCGATGTGTATACACAGTTTGTCAACTGCGACCTGTATGTATTTGCACGCGGAACCCAACTTGTTGCGGACGAACAAATGTCGCTTTGAAACCGAAACAAACGATCGCGTTGTTTTAGCATGGGCAAAATGTTTCTGCCGAGTTGATGTTTGCCCGGCACCGTACGGAACGCACACACACACACACACACACACACAGACTGCAAAAACTTCCTCGTAGGTTGGTTCTCCTCGACCAAGCGTTTCGTTTCACTTGCGACGAATTTCAAATCCATTCCTTCCAAACAATTCTCTACTCGATTCGTTGCTGTCCCGCATCTTACGGAATTTTACGAAAGAAATCGTGAATTAAACGCGAAAAAAAAAAACAAAATTCTCGAAGTACAGCGCTTGTTGGAAGCGGGATTAAATTTTAACGAAAGATATAAATCAAGTTTCTATAGTTGTCTATAAATATAAATATATTTTCTATAGTAGTATAGTTCTATGGTACGCTGCTTCTCCGAGGAAGCGCCACTCGAGGTTGGCTGTCGTTTCGGTGAGGATGGAGCTTTAGGGATCGTCGTTTGGCCAACACAGTGGCATGTGCCACGAACTATACGGTCCTTTATAGTCGCGCACGCCTGCCATCATCGCGTCGTTCCGCCCACCGCGAGATATCGCGGATATCGCGGCCCGCTAACAACCATTTAATGGGTCAAAACAGAGACGAGCGTTCCGGTAATTCCCGAGATAATTCGCTCCAATTAACGTTGATAACGCGGCCAATCGAACGGCAAATGGACCGGGTGAAATTTCTCAATGAACGACAGGGGAAAGTAACCACCCACCATCCCCTTCGAGAAGCCAGCGCCCTCCTCACACTTTTCACGTGTGTTTACTTGACTTTCGTTGGTCAACAATGATATTAGCACAAATGAAAATATAAATAAATGAGATAATAATATAACAAATATAAATATAATAATATTTATAAATATATTAAATAGTAAATATAGTAATAGTAATATAGTATAGTATTATATAGTAATATATATTATATAATAAATAAATAAAATATAATAAATGAAATAAATTTAATAAGTAAATCGTTATAATTTAAATAATGATTGAAATAATTATGTTACTGTCCAAACGGAAATTAATATTAATTTTCAAGGCAAGAACGTCCGTGTTTCTCGAGCACTTGTAAAGAAACGAGAGCCTGAAATCAGTCGCATCGACGGATTCGATTAAACAAAATTGCACTAGAAATTATTTATAAAACTTCTACAACGAATCCCAACTTCTGAATCACTTTGGCTGCGGTTTAACTGCTACTCGTAAAACTAAGAATTGATCTAAATGATCTGAAATAACTCTATCGAGCACGGGGAAGATGTTGATCCTCGAATGTTGCATATTGGCGTTCACAATAATCTCGTTTAAGAAACTTCAACTTTGTTTAAACAACGCGCTATTTCTAGAATACCGGAACATACACATATAGCAGAGATCACGTGCATAAACTTTAGGTATTTTCAATCGATACTAAGAAATGGGATATCTCATTCTTAATTGTTCTCCGATGAATGGCGCGCGCGAGTTTATTTGGCTCGGTTCAATTCTTATAAAACGGTTTACGTCAATGACACTCGATACCGAGGGCAGAACGTTGAAACGATACGCGACTGAGATTTGTGAATCGGAATCTGATGGTAAATGGGACAATGGCAGCGGGATGTGATTTTAAAATGATTTGGAACGATCGAAAAAATGCGGAATTTGCGGACAAAGGTGTATCAGATTTCTAAACCTTAAACAATCAATAATTTCCGAATATAACAAATAACTTTAATAAAATATATTTAATAAAAAATAATTTTCAAACTATTTAAAAAAATTACGACAAAAGTTACTACAGAATGGCGTCGCTCTTTAAGCGCAACAGTGGAAATCCGCCATGAGCGCGGCGCAATGGCGGGAAAATTCAAACTCTCCATTCCGCCATCGTCGCAAAGGACCATCTGCCGCAAGAGATTTTCATTTAATTTCTACCAAATTACATACTTCGAAAGGATTGTTCAGCAAACTACACGCTGATTGCGGACGAGTTTAATTTTCAAACACGTTTCAGCTCTGGGGGGGAAAAAAAAAAAAGAAACTCACGAGCAGTCACGAAGGGAACGAAACGGGGTCCATAAAACGTGCATCCGGTGTCGTGAACACGTTTTGGCGCGTAGCGGGACGCGCGTGTCTATCCAACGAATCTCGGGCGCGCGAACGTAAACAGAGAGCAGCACAAATATTATGATTCCGCGGCCCGACGCCGATAATCGTGACCTAGAGACACGTACGACTTTCATACGTGCCCCGAAACTAATGCTCGTGTAGACAAAATCCTAAGCGTTCTTTGCCGAAAGAAGAAAAAAAAAGGAAGAGTCAGAGGAGAAGACAGAGAGAGAGAGAGAGAGATAGACGATTCGAAGAATACTGCGCAATAATAAAAACGAAAGGAGAGACGGACGCTGGCTTGAACGCGAGAGCAGCAACGGGTGAACGTTCGTTGGACATGCGCCCTTGAATCTCGCTGGCAACCGGTGGGATATACGTGCGTACACACTGATTCCGGAGCACGCGCGCACGAGCGAACATCGCGGCGAGATTTCGTTGGCCGATCGCACCTTTACTCGTCGCTTGGTGACGCAGCACGCGGCCACGGCGACCGGCTTCAATGGCAAACACACACCGTACGTGTACACTAATACATATGTATACATATTATATATACTCACCGTGCAAACGGTAGGACGTGGTCCACAGGCGAGAAGGAGATCGTATCCAAAAACGGAAAAAAAAGAGCGAGGATTCTTCCCTGAGAAAGATCGGCGTCGTAGCGAAACGATCATACACACACTGCGAGTATCCTTGGCACAAAGCACACAAACGGCGAGGAGGCACAGGTTTGGTATATACGTACGTACGTACGTAATTTCTCCTTGTTCTTCTTTTCTCGCGAGACGATACGATTTAGCTAGATCGGCCAACAACGTTTGGCGTTTGCTCCGAAAAGAAAAGACGGCGATGAGCAAACTTGCACGTCGCACGCACAACGCGACAATGTGACGTGAACGAACGCGCGAACGCCGCGTGAATATCGAATCGAATCGAATCGAGTTGAGTCGAGTCGAGTCGAGGGCAACGTCACAGCCGCTCGGTGTCGCGGTTCGCGAAAACCAGACGGTTGTTGGTTTTAGAGGTTAGGTGATGGCGCGTCGCGAGACCCCTCTCGACGAGCCGGTAAGTTTGCGTAAGTTCCGGCGTGATTGGGACGCTCCCTTCGTTTCCGGCCGCACGGCCACGAGATTCAGCGACGAAGAGGAAAGAAAAGGAAAAAAAAGGAAAGAAAGGAATAATACGTACGCGGAGCGAACGTCGACCGTTTCACACTGAGCAACCTCGCGTTACACACTGGAAAACTTAGCCGGGAGACACAGAGCGCGCACGCGGAGCGTGAACCCGCGTCACCGCACCAACGAACGAACGAACGAACGAGGAAAAAAGAAATAGATGACGGACGACAGAAGGGAGGAAGGAAGAAACGGCGTGAACAGAGGCACGAAAAGGATAGGGAGGGAGTATAAAAAGAAACGAAGGAAAAAAACGCTGCGACGAACGAAACGGAGCCTGGAAGGACGAAACGTCGCGCGAACACGAAAACTGCGCGTAATAGATCCGGCTAAGAGTTGTAGGCACGCCACGAGTAGAGGTAGGCGACGCTAAAACTTCGCCACGAGTCGTGGCACGCCACGAGAGGAGCCGTGGGGAGAGACGGCAGAGAGAGAGAGAGGGGTAGAACGAGAGACGACGAATCTAGAGGGGGAAGGAGAAAGGTTGGCGAGGGGCTGGAGGAGGGGGACCGTGGCGACCACTCGACTCCGGGCTGCTGATGGGTATAGAGAGGTCAGGGGAGGGGGAGAATATGTCGACTCGCCGGAGGGACGTGGGGTGATTGAAGCGACTAGCTTGGAGGGGAGAGCCGGGGAAGGGGCGGCAGAGGATCGGGAGTAGGGGAAAACTCGCAGCCGGCAACAGCCGACTCGACTCGACTCAACTCAACTCTCCCGTTCTTCTTCTTCTCGTTCTTTCTCTCTTCCGCTCTCACCGGCACCCTTTTCTCCGTCTCTCGCGAACGCACGGCGTGTATTGGTGTATCGGGGCACGATTCAAGCCCCTCCGCGTCGTTCTTCGTGTACACACCGACGTGTGTATACAGGGTGGTGCCTTTTCGCACGGTGCACCGCGTCACGGACGTTTCAGTCCGTCCAGCGATCATCGTTCCCGAGAAATCTCGCCAATCTTTTGTTTGTCTCGTGGAATTTTTCACCTACGTGAAAATCACACGTACGAAAAACGGAAAAATGCGATTTGTTTGTTTTTCGTTTCGTTACGACGACGTTACTCGCGTAAATTTTTACCTTTTCTTTTTTTTTTTTTTTTTTTTTTCGGTTCACGTCGCTTATATGGGCATGCGACATGCACGTTGTTTTAAATATAAATTTTTAAATATAATTT
>NW_025110335.1:109328-127382 GCF_011392965.1 Frieseomelitta varia | reverse complement strand
AAAAAAAAAAAAAAAAAAAAAGAAAAGAAATAAAACGTTACTGCAAATCCATTTGTAAAAGCTGAACGGTCACGGTAGTACAAACAGAATATTTTATCGTGATCCGCCATGGTTGTTCCACGGATCGTTATTTTTCGGAGCAGGTGTCTAGTCGCTCGGTGTATCGGTCGCTATAAATTCCTTCGGATACGTATGCACGTAAATTAACTGCTAAAGAGACATTTATGCACTTGTTGCACTAAGTCCGTTAGTGTACGTGTACACGGCTTTTATGATTTCCACGTGTCTTTATGGTCACCAATTCATCGCGTTAAACAAGACGAATTGTACGTAGGCGGTGTACACACCGGTTGCCGATGAGACCGATTCGTCGTATAAACGTCGGCCCATGGATCACGTATGAATATGTATCAACAGAGGGACTCTTCGAGCTCGCCGTTCGCGTTCACCTCTTTAAAACCTACCTCGACACCGTCCACGTTATCCACGTGTTTGATTCCCGGCGTTGCTGCTTCGAATGAGGCGTTCCTCGAGCGTTGATTGGAATAATTGATGAATCGCGCAAACCTAGGTCGGAGAGTATCGCAAATTTCGGTTCGAAAATGGCGCTAACAATGATACTTAAAATTCTTTGACGAGTATCACGAGTAACTTTAAGGGGGCAGGACAGTTTGACGGGCCTAAAAATTACGAATACTTTGGAGTAAAACAAAAGTACATATTTGATTGACACGAGCTTTTGTGGTTTATTTTAACACATTATGAATTATAAAAAGTATTAAAAGAGGAAAAAAGAAGGCTCTTATTTAGCTTTTTACGGCATCCTTTTACATAATTTTTTTTACATTGCCTATCGGTGTGCACGATTCCAAATAGGATTAGCTGCAACAAAAAGACAAAAAAGGTTAAACAATATTCTCTTGGGATTGACGATCCAACATTTTCATTTCTGTGAGAATTATGAAAATAGCAGCCATTTGTTTTTGATGTATCGAATTTGTGCCAAAAATTTCTACGTTTTTTGTTTATATTTCTCGAAATTGTTAAAAATTGAAAAATATTCGATCGTCAATCCCTAGTAAATGTTACACTAAAGATACGTACCAAGTTTCATAGCAATCGGTTGGTTAGATTCCGAGATATCTTGCACACCGTTTCCAAACACCTAGTTTCGAGAAAAACGCGTTTAAAATTTCAAAACGTCATTTTTTATATATACCCTTTACTTATTTTTTTTAATTATACATCGCGGCTCACAGTTCTTACAATTCGCAACCAAATTGAATCCATGTCCCCTAATATTCGATTTAAATCACACTTATAATGATTTACACTTTAATACTGCTAAAGTTGTAAACAGTGATGTGTCGTTTTAAATGAATCGTTTTAAAGGTTGGGACCTTTTGTATCTTATTTCTAAGACTTCTACTATTTAAGACAAAAAAAAAAATCGATTTTTTGAAAATTTCAAACTGTCCTAAAACCCCTAAGTTATATATGAGATTATATATTATACTCGAAATCAAATATCATTCGAGCAGTATCGTAAAATTTCAACTTTATAATGGAACGATATGCTCGAAATGATCTTTGGCGAAGATCATGCGTGATTTTAAGTATATCGAGATTGTTGGCAATGTTTTGAATCCAATACGGAATTCAAATGCTATTGTAAAATTCCAGCTTTATAATGGAACAAGGTATTTAAAATTCTTTGGTGAATATCGTGTGTGACTTTAAATTCACCGTACCGAGATCGTATAGCACGTTTTAAATTGAGCATGGAGGAATTTGAATGGCATGATAAAGTTTCAGTTTTAAAATAGAACAAAATATCCAACTCTTATGCAGCATCACTGGGTCATTAAAATATTCTCTACCAATTTCTGTTTAATTATTAAAATTAACAGTAGAGATTAAACTGAAATGAAAAGTTTCGAAATTAAATAAAATTAAAGCCTACATCATTATGGCTTCTAATGATACCAATCAAGGATTAAAATCTAGAACTGAAGAATTTTTAAGTGCAATAAATTCTTTTAAATATACGCCAATTCGACTGATTTAACTTCAGCTGATTTTGTTGTTGTATAAATATTCGCATATCATATTATAGCATTCACGTCAATGTTGCAAGAACGTAGAACCATGAAAAAGTGCTAAAAAGCAATTTTGAAACAGTGAATTATAATTGACAAGAGAAACGAACGTATTAATACGCGAAATATTTTATTTATAATTATACACATTTGAAGTTCTTTTTTGTGACCACCGCTGAAAATATTAATTACAGCTCGTGTTTGATAATTCCTTATCAAAGGAATTTATCAGTTGAAAATTGATGTAAACTACTGTGGCTACTATCATTCAAGGAGATTAATTAAAAACGAGATACGTGAAAAACAATATGAAAACTAAAACGTACGAAATGTAATATCTAAATGTAATTTTGGCGAATGGTGGAATTACTGAGTCTGTGTGTATATGTAATAGGTTTTCTATCAGACCTTGTTCCCACAAATTCTCATATAGCTATCGATTCCTCCCAATAAATCTTTCGTCCAAACATTGAACGTCTCTCAGTTTAATTTACGAATCCGCTAGATTTAGATAGACTTACCGGCGATTCCATTATACTAAAATAGTAAGATCCACGACTATTTGTATTAACTCCGCCGTGAAATTCTTAATTTTATTATTTATCCATGAACTTTATTTTATTCAATATGCGAAAGGATATATAATTTTGATCTCTCTCCCATGGATTTTATCAACATGTTATCGGTTAATAATCGACACATCTTCTGGCGAAAAGTTCAAACATGAACTTTTGAAAATTTTCGAAAAACATTGAAATCGCTGAAATTTTACGTTTCTACGCTACTTCGTACAAATATTCAAATATTTACGACTTTTACAATAATTTTCAATTTACGCCTCACAAATACCTTTTACGTTTTCAAATACCTTCGAATGCTCGCACTTGATTGACAACATTTTGGCCGCGGGTAGTGGCTTTAGCTGTTTTCACCTCCTTTAATTAATTACCCATCAATTAATCGTTTCACGTGCCAATACGGCAAGCGTGAACTTTCCCCAAATTTTTGTCAAACTTTTTTATTTTGCTTTATTTCAATGATTCAACATTTAATTATGAAAATTTTATTCCTAAGTTATATATAACAGCTAATCCTAGTTTGTTATTCAATTTTAATGTATTTCAATATGAAAATTTATACTATTAATATTAATTTAAATTTCACCTAAAATTAATAAATCTAATATAACAATTACATTTACTATAATAAAATTTATAAATTATTAACTTATAATATAAGTTTAACCGCTATTGCTGGCACTTTAATTGATCGTTATTAACTTCAATTCCCCTATTTAATTTTCATTAAAGATTATATAGAATTTTTTATTAATTTTTATAATAGTTAGTTTATTATATATATCGTATATATAGCATCTCACTCGCATGAAAATATTCGTCGTTTATAATTATTAAATAATTTCTGGGATTTTCAAACGCAACCGATCGTTAAAAGTTTCAGATACACTCGACACGGGAGGCAAGCCTGTCATGCCTCGTAATTTCATTCCTTGCAATTAGATTCGAGAGATCGATTCTGCGCGTGAAACGACAGGCATAAAGCGCGTAAGTACGTTCGAATGGAATTTGTTACGCAACGAAGATTACCGGCATTATTACAGATGAAGAATTTATTATTTATTGTGATTACGAGCATTGATTAAATTCAGCCCCCCGCTTCTACTGCGATAACCGACGGTACGTTGATATAAATTGTAATTAAATTCATCTCCCTTTAACGATTGCGGAACGTAGAATATTACGTTTAATTGAAATAGCTTGTCCTGCGAGCTGTTCAACGTTCCTTCCGTTATTAAGCACGCGGAAAAAATTACGATGTTTTACGGAGTAATTGTATGCACGCTGTTTATTAAAACGCGAAAGTGAGCCGTGCCGCCGCCGGGGAAAAAGCGGAGGAAAGCGCGAGTGTGTCTACGCGGGAATTGATATACCAAATTACACGACGAAGCTCAAGCTTTGGTGTAAATGCCTATGTTTAATAACACTTGTTTTTAATTTAATTTCTCCCCTCGTCGCGAGTTAACGTTTAACTACAACATTTATAAACAATCCGCGTGCGTCACTGCGTGCATTTGATACTCGTTCTCGAGGCATTAAATCCATCTTGATATCGAAAACAACAACGACCACGTGGATATAATTAATGTATATTAATGGATAGTTCTGGTATTAATACTTGCATGTGAAACTGAAATATTATTGGAAAGAATCTGAAAGAACACAAAATCTATTGTACAGTTATCATGGGTATATGAAGTATGCGTCATATGTTATTATTATTACAATTTACAAACAGTATTATACAGTCCGGAAGGGAAATTCTGCACGAGAAAGTAAATCGAAACGAAGGAATAAAATGTTTTCATTTTCGAGAAGATCGTGTTTGGGAACTTCTCGAATATTTTTGACTTTGGCTTCTTTTCTTAATTTTCAATTTTCTTAAATTTAAAATTCTTAATTTTAAATTGATTAGAACAGAAGATTGTTTCACCTACGGAAGTAAAATGTGGAATACGATTTTTCTGTTTAACACCCCGTTATTCTCAAAAGAATAAACTTTGAACGAGAATTGGCTTTTGTATATACTTAAACAATGTTAGCTTAAAATCGAATTCTTTCGAAACCGAAAGGGTACTATGAAAAATTTGATTTATTTTTCTTAAATCCCTGCCCGTGGCTTATTTGCGGCCAGTCCGGAATTAAAATTAAAATTTGAACGTACACTCGGTAAATTTTTCAACAGTTACTTTTTAATAACGTATAAAGCTCGGAGTTTCAAAACTCAACAACGAGTCTTTAAGGCTAATTTTCTACGAAGCTCAAGCTTCCGATGCTTTAAGACTGAAGCTTTCAGACTTAGCTTTCGAAGCTCTTAAAGTCGATTCCGTGAATAATATGTCGCTGCTAATCGTCGATTTAGAAAGTTCGAATCTCCGAGTTTAAGGCTTCGAGCTGAAAGTTCGAGGACTTCGGCTCAACGTTATTGAATCGTCGATGTTCAAACAGTGTAAAAGCTGTAAACTCAAGTGTAACAAGACTCAAAGCTTATTGGTATATATCGTACAATCGTGTCTTTAATTTTTTTATACACCATATATTGCCATCTAGATTTACGTTTAGCGAAAAATGTTTCAGATGAAGTTGAACGGTTTCGAGAGGGGCACATTTTGATGATACTAGTTTTCTTGTAAGTGGACGCGCAGAGGACATACATATGAAGGTCATTATTGACGATTTTTTAAATGGAATCATATATCTTTTATTGCATCAGTTGATGCACCTTGATATTCTTTACAAAAAGATATTAACCTATTTATGTTAAAAAGTCATCAGTTTAAGAGATATTTTAATTTCAACATTGTTAGGAAATCAATATCATGAATGTGTGTGTGTAGACATTGATAATCATATTCTGTAATATATTCTTTCTTCAGAAGGCAGGCACAAATAATTGACATTTCAAAACTCGTTCAATTTTAACCAATCGTCGAGAATCCGCAAATCCCGCGAAATCCCAAAAATTTGACGGATGTATATGTACATAAACGTGGACTTCTGTGTATGTGCTTATGTACACGCGTTATGTACATAGGCATAGAAGAGCGAGCATCACTTCAATCCATTAATACAGTCGATCGCTGTACTGCACGGGCTGAGCGAGGAGAGCGTCGTACAATGGTCAGCGTACGTCGTCATTGGCACGTGAGCACGATTCGTCGCATAATCGCCACGCCGTACACAACGTTTGAATATGCAAATGTACGAACGCACGCATTATACGCGTGGTTTCCTCTAAATTCAGCCGGCGAGTTGTACTGTAATTAATAATCATGACCAGAGCGATGTATAACGTGCAATGTAACGAGAGCAACGACTGTTCACGGAGATGGTTCAGCCGAGTTCTTTGATATTCCGTCCTGCTAATATCATTTCCGGTGTTACGGCTCTCTTGCGAATGGTAGCTACTAACTTCGTTTCTAACTTCATGTTGTTTAAGTGACGTTGCTCTGTATTAATATTTTGGTCACGTGCTATTATGTTTATTAACGACGGGCAGTTTAAAGCGAGGTGTTACATGGTAGATAACTTGTTGGATTATTAATCGAAATTATATTTATTCTAACGTAAGTTCGATTAATGTTTGTTGTAATTATTTTTACTAATAGATGGATGTCTATGCATTTATGGGAAATTGGAAGAAATTATATAAAAATATTCCAGATGTAATGCTCGTTACATTTAATGTTTAATGAAGAGGAAACAAATTTGTATTTCGATTCTACATATTTCTTTAATTATATTTATATTAAAACTAAAATATTCAGTAAAGAAGAAAAAAAAATTAATCAAAATATGTTCGAAAAAATATACATTTGCATATTTATCAAAATGAACGTCCGCGATTTATTCACACAAACAGAAATTTATTGTTATTAATAACAAATGAAAGTAAAGGAACGGAATATCAAGGATTCTTAGCAAGCTGGCGTCTTAGACAAATTTATACAGGCTGAGTCAGAGAACGTGTGTATCTGTATGAATAGGATAGTTAAGCATTGCCTTTCGAGAATTCCCATGGTATGAATCCCTTTAGTAGTCAGTATTAGAGGATCACCACAGTGGGCAGAAAATTCCACTAATTTTTAATTTAATTTGTATTCAATTTATAATTTAATTTATTTCCAAACAAAAAGTTTCCTGATGGGTGTTGTAATAATCGAGTTTACTAATAGGGAGAATTGTGAGTGTAAAGAATTAATTATAGGGGAACAATATTGAAGATAATTACTTAAACGTTTCAAAAATATAGTTTATGAAATTTTTATGGACGAAATATATATTTTAGTTCTTTTTAACAAAAGTAGAATAACTGAGAAAATATTGTTGTGGAATATAATATTGTACTGTGTCTTACACATATGTATATTGTGTACGTATGTATGTATGTAAATATACATAAATCAACATACGTATAAATATGCAAATAATTCTTTCTCTTCTGCATCAAAAGGATATGTATTTTCGAAATATTTACAAATTTAATGATGTGTGTTCAACAAATTTATGTACATAAGAAATAGTAGCAGCGAAAGAGAAAAGGTAAAAGGATATCTTACGGATATGTCGTTAAACAATCTCGTAATAACAAATTGTACAAAATACTTAAAAAATAAGTGAGCATTTCAGAAATCATATTTGTTAAAGTTTCTTTCTTATTAAAACAAAATAATAATTTAACACGTAACGAAAACCACTCGATTTCATAATATATAATTATGAATATGTTTAGAATACATATTAATTGTAACAATTTTCATATTTTATTCCACATTTCGTCAAAAATCGAAAACTTCAAGCATTTAATTTCGCTTTCTATAATTGAATTATTTTCTGGAGTTGTTCAACGAACGCTCCCTGCTTTTCTATGTTATTTTATTCAATACGCGCTTTTTGAAGAATATTAATTTCATTTTATCAGAATAACTTCAAGTACAACGGCCACTGATGGAATGTATCAATTACTTTGTTTGAAAAAGTATTTAAAAATCTTACGGTACGCTCTGATTTTTTAATTAAATTGTATCGCTTTTGTTGGAACAGTTGCCAGCAAAATACTTGAGATCAATTTTAAAAAAATATTTAAAATAAAATTAAAATAAATATTATTCAACATATTTTTTCATACAGAATCAACATATATATACAAACAGTTATGAGAGTTCCTGCGTGTATAGAAACTCTGAATGACAGTTCTAACGAATTAGACACTTTATTTGTCGATTACTGTTTTTGCCAAGTTCCGATTTTATTACCATTTCTACTAGCAACTGTAAAACGTGTTTAATTGTAGAATTGGAGTGTTTTAATTGCTGTCCGTAATGTCTGCCACAGTCGTTTAATTCTAGCCAATTTCCATCAGATTGGACAGTTATCTGTTTTCGTTTGATTTAACGTGTATTTTACGTGTTTTTAGTACTGTTTACTTACCATCTGTCTCTGATAATAGATTGCATATAGATGAGAACAATTCTGTCGAAAATTTAGTGACTTTCCATTTATGTATTACATTCCTTTTTAAATTTTTCTTTTTACTGCGAGAAAAAGGCTTTGGTTCCTAAAAACCCTCTACGTAGTTGCAGATTTTTATGTAAATTTATATTTTCGAGAATATAATTCTTTACTGGTATGATGTATGTATATATAGACAGACAAAAAAGATTTTAATTATTTAATAGTCCAATTGCATTCATTTTGTAGTTAATTATATATGACACGAGTATAAGAGTTTCCTTCATCTTTCGTACTATCAACGACACCTTCGCTTACAGCGTTCACAGAATTTCCCATCGTATATATTCATCACCTGGAAATTTACCATTCTGTTAGGCCATCGATGAATGCAGATGGATTTATACAAACTCTCTCGGCGGCGTTAGATTAATCGCATGAGGTCGAATCAATCCAAATGCCATGCGATACGCTTTCATCGAAATCGAACGACCATTCCTCTTCAATATAATTTGAATGACAAAGCACTTCGTAATGTCAACGACACTTGTGTGTTATTTTATTAACTTCGGCTGCTACCTGATGATCATTATGCGACTATAAGACGCGTAATCTCTTGAACTTTCTCACTAACAATTATTTCATATTACATGCTATTCATAGTGTATATATTCATACAAACGAATTGATAGAGAATTTATCGACTTCTAAAATCTTGTCCAAAAGATTTGGAGTATCCTATTAATTTTGGACAAAAACAGATGAGATTATGCTATTAGGATGATAATATCTATTTAGTCTACGGTGCAAATTCTTTTATTAACAGTAGACGAAATTTCTATTTAACAATAATTATAATCTTATTTATTATAATAATTATATTAATGCTTATATAATTATATAAGTAATTACATAATAATATTTATATAATTACTTATGTAATAATTATAATCTTATTTTGTACACATTTTTTAAATTGATACAAAAGACTAAAGATATAAACTAATTACATTTTAATATGATAATAAGATTTTAAGATAGTGATTTATTCATAAATTGTTATTATTTAAATTATATTTATAATCGAAACGACATATGGTTTATTTTAATATATAATACATATTTCAATTTATTACATATAAATAATACAATTTTATATATAAAATTAATTGGTGCTGTAATTAATTGGTTTTTTTTTTGCACGCTCTGTTCGAAGTTAATATCCTAAATGATTTCATATACCTACCATTATCTAAACATTCGTAGATTTTGTGTTTGCGGATATATAATATTACGTATGTTGCTCAAAAGTTTTTGAAACTTCATTAATATCATAATATAACAGCTATTATGATTACATTTGGTAAGATTTAAAGTGAAAATAAAAAATATAATACCGAATATTATTCGTAACATGTAAATGTGTATTCAGTGTGCAATAGTCTTTACTATACTTCGTCATTCTTATATACCTTTTCGTTTCTCAATCAACATAACCATGAAAGTTTTAACTCATCATAATGAAATTTCAAAATGCATAATACAACATATTCAGGGAATGTTCTTAGAACAAATGTACATATGCAACTGCAATTTCAATTACATACAAACATAAACGAAATTCTTTTTTAGAACTTTCTCTGGTTATGCCACGACCTCGGAGACATTCTGTATTATGTAATAAAATATTGTACGACGTTCGTTGCATTTCTAAATATATCAAAACATATAGGACAGAAGGTATTAATCGTCGAAAATTAAAATTCAACCCTTCCCTTCCATCGATCCATTCACTTACCTCCCCTCCCCCTCCCCCTCCCCCTCCTCTTATACACTCGGTTGAATTCCTTCATCGAGCAATCGAATTGCAGATTCGCCAAATTACTTAGACTGTCCACCGTTCTGAAGCCGAGCAATCATACCATGCAAGATTGCACGTGACTTATTCAGATTCCTCTGTTTCTGGGAATTTTCGTTGCACGTACAGACCAATCCCCGGTATAATGTGGCCGACAGCCGTATCGAACCGTTAAGATAAATACCATGGTTCAAGAATGGCGTCGACTAGACGTACAACGTTCGTTCATCATATTGCGCTCTACTATTTCCGGAATTTGCATCGTTGTTACGGCTCACTTACAGTATATCGCTTGCTACACAACCGCGCCCCAGCAAATGTCCTTAAGGTAAAGCTTAGTGAGAAAACATGTTTCCACGTCTTGATATCCACGTATTACCCATTGCTCGGAATCTCTCGCGTGCGACGTATTTGTTTTATCGCCACGTTTTATACATTTCATCACCATGCTCCGTGTTGTCACGGATGAAACGTGGATTCTGAGTTAAATGTATATATGCGTTTCATATTGTTGCGTTGTTGTAGTTAACAATTTTTTTTTTTTTTAAGAAGGATATGTCTTCGACCAACTGGAGACGTGAATTAATATAGTCTAAGGTTTCTTTTTTGACTTAAAAAAATGATTATATTATAAAAAAAAATTATAAAATAAAGATTATATCATAATTTAGAAGATGAGTAAGAGAGAGAGTTTACTCGAAGAGAATCATTTACAAATTGTCTGTTTGCAGTGTTCTGGAAATTAGACATGGGGATATACAATTGAACTTGCTATTTGAAATTTACTAAAATTGAGTGAAAATTTATTGCACGTAAAACATTGCAATGTTCATTAGAATGAACATTTTCTTTTACTGCCAATTTTCTGCATTGTACCATGATTGAGATCAAATACTCTAGCATACCAAATTTAGCATATTTTATTAAATTTAATGTACTATTTATCATTCAAGATTCTAATAAATAGCTGATACCTCATGAAATTTGTGTAAACTTTTTCACAGTTTGAAATATATATTTCAATCGTTCTACATCTGAATAATAATCAGGCATATTTGTAGTCTTCAACTACCTAATTATTTTATCAATGTCTGTCAATTTTATAAATTCATTTGAATTTCATTTTCGAATAATTAAAATACGCAATAATTCAAAAACGTCCAAGTATTTATGCTTAAAATTTTCGCTATGATAGTCTTCGACTATCTAATTGTTACAATATTAATTGTTCTTTCTACAAGTGTCTATTAACTATGTATGTTAACTAAAATTCAATTAAAGAGATTAATCTAAATCTAATATTTCACAATGTAATAATTTAAAAATATCCAAATACTTATGCACAGGGCAGCATGAAGATAGCGTACCTTCTCACCATGAAGTAAATTTTCCTAAGCTGGTGTTCCTAACGTCAGTAAAAAAAATAAAAATAAAAGAATAAAGAGAAAAAAAAAACGCACCATACCAAGCAAGCCAGCCGCGTATTCAGTCTTTCTGGATGACCTGAATTTTAAAATTATTACTCGTTACGGAAACTTCAAGTTTACATTCAGCCAGTAAATTATTAATCCTTCGGCATCTCGAAATAAATAACATTTTCATAAAATCATGATTTATCGGTTTGGTAATATGCTGCACGTTGAAATTCCCGAACTTCTCTCGCGATATTACGTTACATAACTTAATATTGCGAGAACATTATGATATTATTCTGACAGAGTGTTAACGAATTCTACTTCTATAATTCTAAAAGTGTCCTTCTATAATTCTGACAGAGTGTTGACGAATTAATCGATGTCTTTCAATTTAGATCAATGCTTCTTTATCAGCAAGTTGTAAATATCGACGTTAAAAAACTAACACGCTGTTTGATGTGTAAGATTTTTATTCGTCGATTATTACATATCGATTTCTTAATCCGTATATCAAATGATTCACCGATTCTCTTGTCTTAAGATTTTCTCCTCGCTCCTCTCAGAATTAATTATTGTAACTTCTCATATCATGTCAGCTTTGTACTTATTAATCTCTAATTTGAAGCGTGTGAATTAAACATTTGAATTCAACTTCCACAGAACTGCAATTTGCTTTCTCAAATATTGAAGAAATCTCTTGAATTATAAGTGTTCCTTCTACTGCAACAAATGACAAACGTGAATTCTTGGATAATTTATTTAATCCAAGAGCATTTGCCTTGCAAAATCGACGATACTGCGTGTGTTGGTCCGATACCAAGAGAAAATTCCGCATTCACTGATTCGTGAACCACGGAATTTATCACACGTCGTTACCATTATATTCAGAAATTAAGCTGCAGCAACTCGTTCAACCTGTTTAAACATGGGTTTCGGAGATCATAAAGAGCTTTGACAAGCGAAAAGATTATAAATGTTCCGGAGTTTCACTTATGTTAGTACCGTAAATCGTTGGACTAGACATATAATGTCTGTGATCCAGTAATTAAGATACATAGATTTCGTAGAACACGATGAGACGTGCACGAAGAATTTTAAATCCGTTCTAAAAGCGAGACGAACATCTTCTTAACATAATTCCGTCGGTATTCCTCTGCCTGGACACGACGTATATTTAATCATCGAATATTAATCTACATTCTAGCAAGGGGAAGTTCTGGACTGCTATTTTTGCATTCCAATTTAAATGCCGCCTCACAAAAGCAATTCCAGCTCGTCAATTTTTCTTCATAATCACGGCTCATCCGTTTCCTTCAGAGAATATCGGAAAATCCTGACACTTGTCTCCCTGTCAAAATTGGCCACTATTTCACAATGAATATTCAACGCGACTTTATAACTCGCCTCACTTCAAAGCGACGTATTCTTTGATTGATCTGGGCATTTTTTAAAGACGACTGCTTAACTGATAATTCTATTTGGCGATTCAAAATTGGCATTGTCGATTATTACGCTCATCCCGACGGATTCGTGGAACGAATCCACTTTCCTGATAATTCCACTTGGCGATTTAAAAATTAAAAAGAGTTACTTATAGCGTTGATACTTCAATCCACGTCGCTATTGTCGTTTGTTCAGCAGATGCTCGACAAAATAATCGCCAGGCTACGGATATTTATGTGCGTGAAATATGCAAGAGGGATGTGAAATTTATGTTACATGCAAATATGCAGGAAAAATACATTGAAAGTATGTAGAATTTCTAAATAATGTGTCCAACATGGATTTACCACACATCTGATATTAATTGAGCCATTATAAAGAATATTCAATAATATTCAATTTGTTTTATATTATGATAATATTATATATATATAATTATTATATATGTGGAATGGGCAAATTCTGGGAAAGAGCCCAGAATTTTCTCCAGTGCCCGACGATTGCAGATGTTTCAAATGGTGTAGCATAAACAGTTAGGCAGGACAAGAAAGTTAGGCCTGGGACTTGAGATTGTTTATGGCTAACCCTCCAGGCCTAGAGCTTAAGACATTAAGGGTATGGATGCGTTTGTGTGTATGTGTGTACGAATGACGAATTTTTGTGCAGATGAGGAAGAGAGTGAGTGTCGAGAAGCCAGAGAGAACAGAGTGAGTGTCGAGACGTCAGAGAGAGCAGAGTTAAAGCGAGGAAGCCGTGGAAGCGAGGAGTCAGAGAGAAGACAGTGAGTTGAGAGTTACGAGAGAGAGAGAGAGAGAGAGGAGAAAGTGAGTTGAAAGTTGCGAGTCTAGCGAGTTTAGCAATTAAGAAAATAGTGTGAAACGTCACTTTATAATCGTCATTAAACAAATTTTTTTTTATTTAACCTTATATAATAAATAACTATCTTTTTTATTTAACCTTATATAATAAATAACTATCTTTTTTATTTAACCTTATATAATAAAAAACTATCTTTTTTATTTAACCTTATATAATAAATAACTATCTTTTATCTTATATAATAAATAAATAATATATATATCTTTTACCTTATTTAATAAATAACTATCTTTTATCAAAATTCCTACAAACTGGGATCTCAAGCCGGGATTCATACATATATATGTATATATTATTATTATTTATATTATATATATTATATATATCATATATATTATTTATATTATATATTATTTAATATTCAAGAATATTTATATTTGCCTTATATTTAAGAATATTCAATTTGTTTTAATGAACAATTCAGCGAAGCACAATAATTGGCAGAAATATCAATAACTTAACAATATAATGTAATATAATTTAACAATGCCAATCCGCAAGAACAGCATCGATCGGAAATTCGTCAAAGTGAAAGTAACCGCTCGCGCGAAAACTGAAGAGTCTGCATCCGAGTTTTGCCTGGTTGTCGGGAAGATTCGCGAAGAGTTCCAAGCAAACAAACACGTCCGCCGGGACGGCGGTCATGGTTCCTTGCTTGATACGACCAAATGCAAAAAAAGAAAAAAAAAAAAGAATAAAGACGAAGGAACCGGGAAAGAGAAGAACACGAAAGGAGGAAAGGGAAAAGAGAAGGAAAAGAAAGTAACGCGTAGAATTCGCGTTGGTTTCTCCAGGGAAGCGCAAATGGGGACTTCTGCTCCCCCCTCTTCGAGAAGAGAGAAGAGATAATTCGCGATTCTTCCATTTTTCGCATCGTCTCGTTCTTATCAGTGATAACGCGAACGAGATCTCGGATCTTGCCTTCCGTATGTTCTCGTTAAGGATATTACGCGTGGAAACGGCAGAAAGAAAGCGGATGCAGATGTTGGCATCCGGATTATAGAAGAAGAGTGGGGGGGGGAGGCGTTCCAGATACTCATATCATCCCGTTATCTGGAAATACGATCGGCAAAGTCGAGATAATCGGATTATGTTGATCCCGCTACTCGTTTATTCCATGGACGGCGGACGGTTACGTTGCTCGCATAGCAAGTCGCCGGGGCCGCGGTATCAAAGTTTCCGCGAGTATCGTCCGTTTATTACGGCGAACTTCGCGAGGGAACTCTTCACTCTCCCGCGAAACCGTCTGGGACATTCTATTTTCATGCGCTTTTATTGCGGCCGCTTGAATTGCCCGGGACCAGTACCTTTCTCTCTCTCTCTCTTTCGCTCTCTTTCGCCCTCCTCTTTTTCGCCCACCCGCTTTCTTGTGCGGTATAATTCATGGCAAAGCGGTCTGGTTCTTGCAGGAATTCTTGCTATTCAGAGTTCGAGAGGCCCGCGCGCGAAAATAATTGATTCGGCTGGGCGATGGAACGAGAAAGAACATTCTCGTTGGATGAAATCGGAAGCACTTGTATCGATTGCGCGCCAGTTGTTATCAGTTTGGGACGGGATCAATGTCAAGACGTACCTGAGCGTATCAGAGTCAAAGTTCGATATCCGAGTTCGATTCCGTTTCGTGGGTCTCCAAGTAGCTCGAAGCTAGTAGTTTTCGAACGATCGTGTATAATTTATAGTTCTCTATCTTTGTGCAATTTGTTCTAAACTTATGTTTCGCTGTTTTCGCGCGAGCAAATGTTTTTTGTATAAATGAATACACGGATGCAATTGAACGAGTAAATTTATTTTGTAGAATGAAAATGAATGCGCATTCACCACGTTCTGTGACACATTCATTTTGTAGAAGATGATTTCGATGCCTAGGGCCGAGTGTCTACGAGTTCCGTTTCATCATAATGATTCCAAGCCGAATTTGCAATCCGATTCGAGTGTTGAGTAACCGAAATTTTCTCGCTTTTACACTGACCTGTGATTAATAATAATTTTAAAACACTTCATTTGCTCGCGAGCAACTTTCCGCCTTTAGAAGAAACTTGAAAACAGGATATTCCGTTACCTCTAGATAACGCATAGACCATGGAGAATAGAATATTCTACGTAGATTAAGTTAAGAACCCGAATCCAAAAAAATATTCCCAAATATTGTCCCGATATTTTCGAGGTACTTCGAAGATTTGTTTCTTTTCTGATTCTCACACATATAATAATTCATCAAAGGCACTTAGAAGCATGTTTCTTTCAAAGAACATTTGAAAAAATTTCCAGCAATCGTATATTATCGATTCTTTTTCTTTTCTTTGTTAATTGTTAGGTTAAATTGCAGTACACGTTCGACGTGCAAAAATGTGTAACGTTTCGCTATAATCGGAGTGTGGATACAATCATAAGAATTGCACTTTTATAAAATAAACGAATATGCGATTGACAATCAAAAACAAAGTAGTTCTAAACAAGTAATTACACTTCACTTTCTACAGATATGAGAACCAGACGGAAATTGTTTCACGCTGAAATTCACGCTTTAAATGTTTAAAATCTGTGATAATATTTGTAAGCCGAAATTTTCACCACTTACTCCACGAGTTTGTCAGTTTTTTAAAAATTTACGTGCTTCGTTATACCAGCGTTGTCTGTCGGCGCTTTTGTCCGTGATATTTTATTATTTCGCGGGAACGAAAATTTTTTTGAAACACATGCGCTTACAGGGGTGTCATATTTACACAATGGTAAATTTCGTTTTATTTTCCGACAGATTCCATCATTGAAACAAAAAGTCAACGTTATTGTGTTTTAGGACGTCGTATTGACGCTTATCAAAATTGGTTCGTTACATTTTTTTCATTCAGTTTGGACGACAGGCGATATGATTGATTGAACTTGTAAGACTTTAACAGCCGAATATCTTTTTGAACAATAAATATATTATCATCTAACGACTTGACTAATCCCGATCTAATGAATTGAATAATCACTCCTTTATTAACTGAAGAGAAAATACGAAAAATTTTATCTGTGACCGAACAATCAGTCAAATTTGCGACAAAAGGAATTAAATTATAGAAATATATAAACATTATTAAGTGTACAAATTAAATTGAGCTATTAAATTAATTAATCGATCAATTTTATTAAATAAATGCACATTAATTAATGTATCAAGCATTTGACTGACTGATTGAATTAATTTAATTAAAATGTTCGAGCTCTTCAAAATACATTTCTCTCAAAACATTTCTATTTAATCAAATAGAGAAATAAATATTTATCTCTCCACGGTCTATTACACGATTTCAAATTCGTTCGCCCTTGCTCGAGCATGCCATACACGCAACACACACCTATCAAACAAAACGTCCCACGTCTCCAAACATCAGTCAACACGAAATCGTTTTTGCCTTCACGTTTGAAAAACCGTGCGTCGTAAAATATCGCGATAAGGAGACAGGGAATTCGATTGCCCCCGTCCTAAATTCGGCGTAATCCAATTCGAAATTCGTAACAAATTTATTTCTTCTCAGTTCTCTGCTTTCTCGGTGTTAAAAACGAAAGTTACTCGACAATGTTCCTCCCCTGCTCCTCTCTCGATTTCTGGTTCGAAAGTTGCAGAGAAGCGAGACTTTATTTAACGAACACCGTCTCCCCCACCCCCTCCCCCCATGCTTTTTTTTCTCTGTTCTTAACTCCGGCCGTTCGCCGACATAATGGAAAGTTCTCTCATAAAGAAGGCATGCATTATACCATGACTTCATTCGGCTGCTCTTTAAATTTTTAGATAACCACCGAATGGCTCATAATCCAACGGCGTGTCGCGCCTATCGTTCCAAGCTCGAAAGATAAATAGAAGCACGGGGGGGTGGGGGGGCGAGAGGGGGGCGGGAATCGCCGCGGGGGCATTACGTCGCTCGTTCTCTTTCACATGCAGATTTGCATCGCTCAGACGGCAGTGCCACTGCCCCCGATGAAACTTCAACAAGCCTGCCAGCATTTCTAGCTTCCGCGCGTTTCATTCTCTCTCATTGGGAACGTGAATTTTGCACCTAGAGAAAGGGATTGATTGGACTTGCTATCCAAATGTGAATGTAGAGCGGCAGAGTGATTAATTTTGTTTGGTTTGTTTACGAAATTTCATTTCACTCATGCATTACGTGGAAAAGTCTGTATAGTCGAAAGATTCAACGAACGTCTTTATACTCGTTTGATCATTTTCTCTTAGTCTTTTGTACTTTAATATAGACGTTGATATAGACGTTGCAATACAATGATTGACTTTAAATTATAAATTTGTGTTCATACTCGTTCGATCATTTTTTCTTAGTCTTTTGTAATTT
>NW_025110335.1:76468-108683 GCF_011392965.1 Frieseomelitta varia | reverse complement strand
GATTGACTTTAAATTATAAATTTGTGTTCATACTCGTTCGATCATTTTTTCTTAGTTTTTTGTAATTTAATATATAAATGATATATAGATGTTGCAATACAATGATTGACTTTAAATTATAAATTTGTGTTCATACTCGTTCGATCATTTTTTCTTAGTCTTTTGTAATTTAATATATAGATGATATAGACGTTGCAATACAATGATTGACTTTAAATTATAAATTTGTGTTCATACTCGTTCGATCATTTTTTCTTAGTTTTTTGTAATTTAATATATAAATGATATATAGATGTTGCAATACAATGATTGACTTTAAATTATAAATTTGTGTTCATACTCGTTCGATCATTTTTTCTTAGTCTTTTGTAATTTAATATACAGATGATATATAGACGTTGCAATACAACGATTGACTTTAAATTATAAATTTGTGTTCATACTCGTTCGATCATTTTTTCTTAGTTTTTTGTAATTTAATATATAAATGATATATAGATGTTGCAATACAATGATTGACTTTAAATTATAAATTTGTGTTCATACTCGTTCGATCATTTTTTCTTAGTCTTTTGTAATTTAATATACAGATGATATATAGACGTTGCAATACAACGATTGACTTTAAATTATAAATTTGTGTTTATACTCGTTTGATCATATTTTCCTATTCTTTTGTAATTTGATATATAGACATATGTACGTTGCAATATAATGAATTTGAAATTAAAAATTTGTTTCAATTATACGGTTGCTCTTCTACTCGTTCGATTACTTTCTCTTAAATTTTTATACTTTGATCTGTACGTATACTGATACTGTACGTTAACCACAATGATTAATGTCGTTTTTATTTGTAATTAATTTTACATGAGAATTATGTTTTATTACCTGTGGACGATCTAAGGACGATTAATCTTGTTGATTCGCTCATATCTTATGTAAGAGTTGCATCGCACAGCTATGATATATTAAACTCTATAAACGCAGAAAATTAAATGACGTATCTCTATTCGTATGATCATTTTTTTTTTTTCTCGATCCTTTTGTAAACGATTTTATAAAATAATACTAGTGCTAAATAATAACAGTTCTAAATAATAATACTAGTACTAAATAGTAATAGTTTACCTACTTGTATTTTTTTTCGATTTTCGAGTAGCAGACAATCTACGCAGTTTTATATGGCGCAGTGATATTTTATATCACCTGAGCTCCGTTCATTCACGATTGAAATTTTACCTAATAACATTAATTGAACTTCCACCGATTAAATCGACTTGCCTGAACTTGAACTTTCATTATTTGAATGCGAAATCTTAGATAGTGGGGATAATTACTACGAATTGCAACTGTAGAAACTGCATGCTCTCCGACGAGTTTAGGTGAATGAAGTTACATCACGAACTACATAAAACAGCCAGTAATTTTCATCAGAGATAGGCAAGAGAAACTCTGACTTTTGTTGCGTGTAAAGAAACGATCAATAATTATGAGTCCATAATAAATATGGAGTTAAAAAATATATATATATGTATATATGTATATATATGTATATATATATATATATATATATATATATATATATATATATATTAAATATATAAAGAAATGAATATTTATTACGTATATTTGAACTTGTAATAATTTATTTTTCAATGGTCACTGGTCATTGAAAGTTACATGATGCTGCAATAACGTCACCAGTTATTATAATATAAAGTATAGTAATATTAATGATAGTACAATATAGTAAAGTGTAGTAATATTAAATGTTTTCTTATTGACAAAGAAAGGTATATTAATAATACGGATTCATCAATTATCAATATTATTTTTAATATTATATCAACATAATAATATTAATTATAATTATTATTTTAAAATATTTTAAAGTATAAATAATATCATTATTATTTTAATATTATTAAACTATTGTATATTTTATTGTTACAAATATTCTTTTACATCAAGCACGAATGTCCGCAGATATTTACCTGTCTGACGATAATTATATATGGATGTATTACTATACATGATAATCATGTTGTACAAGTAGCTCGCCGTACCAAGAGATCGTAGTTCTGAACAAATCTATTAAGTTGTAAGACCGATTATACTACGTGACACGACACGATATGACGACATTATTAGAACGCTAGACGTTAAATTAATAAAGTGCAATTTTTTTCTTTTCTTTTTTGCACGTGAAACTTGTTCTATTATTAGAAATATTAACAGTTATTAAAACTAGTATGAAATCGATAATAATTAAATCGGTCCGCTGCACCGATTTTAGCATGGATAAATAATTGAGAGAAGATAAAAGGATTTTTCAGAGCTTCGAATTAGTTTTAGCATATAATTTAAATCTCTGGGTAATTTTAATCTCTGAATAGTACCAGTTTGAAAAAAAGGCAAATGTAATAGTGTTTGATATTTAATCTCAAGCCAAACTAACAGAAAGTGCGGGATCTTTAATGGTTTTAATGTCAATAATTGTAGATTATTGCTTTAAAAATTTGGAAAATTCTTTTAATTGCCAATGTGTTATAATCTACGCGTGCCCATTTAATTATTATTTTATATAATTATTTTTAATTGTACAGTTTCTTAATTTTCATTATCGGAAAATAATTCGTATCAGTTGCACGTTACAAACTAGATCGTCGACTTTCACACTTTGAGGACGTGAAAATAATATTAGTAACCTGCTGTGTGCAAATCTGTTAAACACTACCGTATTATGTTTATTAGAAAGTTTGTCCCCATTTTCAAGCCGCGGTTCTGAATCATTCCATACCACCGTCAGAAAATGAGGAAACTCGATATCGCTCACGCATGTTCCCCCCGTCTGTTGAATTTACTCTCTGGAGTTGCCGGTAACTCAATAAAAAGAAACCACAAAATAACGGAGAGAAGAAAACAAGAAGCTGTATTGATAACTTTAGTTCATCAAGCGTGAATATGCTCTGACAACATAGTGGGGAAATATTTTAAAAAGAAATTAGGTCGACGACGAAATTAAGTTTTAGTATAACTTTCTTCAATAACCGCCGGCTTCCTCTCCCTCGTTTCACATTTCCTTCCCTTATATTTTCATAAATTCTCCTTTCACAGATCTTTTCCAATCTAACGGACTTCAACAACTAAAATTAGTCGTTTTTTCAATATTTGTTTCATATTTTACCGTAAAGGGAGGAAAAAGCTGAGGCAACTTAGTTTGCGCATGAAATTAATTCAAAGTTAATTCTTGAAACTTTTCACCACTCGTCTGTACAATTTCATTCTACATCTCGTCTCATTTGTAATTTCCGTTCTGCTGATTGAAAGTATCAGGTTGTCGCGTATGAAATTTCAGATTTCACAAACGTGTAAAATTATCCGAAATTTAATGCGGTTCAATAACATAGTATAATTGATATTTTCGATGTGAAATGTAGATAAAACGTTGAATTCGAATCCTTCGGACAATTTTGAACTTTGTTCCAGTGGAATGAAAACTGATCGTAACATTAATATCTATTTCTAAAAAGTTAGTTTACCTTCCTGTGCAATCTTTGTTAGAAATTATTTCAACAGTCACGAATTTTATATATATCGACAATGCGAGCATTTATTGCCACCATTTAAAACAACAAAAATAATTATTATTAAACCTGTTATTAAAATTATTATTATTACTGTTACTGTAATTTAAATAGAAACTATCAAAAAGTTTGAATCGCCAATATCAGGCAAATAAAAGATGCCAAATAAAAATTTCAATTGTAATAATTACGATTTAATTTCACAGTAGAAACGTAAAAATTGAACATGGCACGTCATAATTCGATTAATATTATTTTCAAACAAAGTACTGAGCTGTCTGAAAATTAAAGGTTTCGCGAAGAATTCGATCGTTTTATTTGCAGTTTAATTAATCGCCAACGACCATTCGTTTATTTACATCTGAGCATCTCTTCGTTTGTATTTGTGTAGACTGCGCGAGGAAAGCGCGATAATTTCTTGAGCTAGAAAGCGTTTTGCATTCTCATTGCCATGTCTAATTGAATTCGGAAGCGCATATGCCAATTGTTCGTCGGCGTCCAGACATACTGATACCCGGCCAGGAAATGTTCCGGTATCGACCGCTTTACCCTACGAAACTATGCGAGTACACAGTGACTGAACCCGTCGCTGAAGGAAACTTCGTTACCTCAAAGCTAGACTGGCCTGTAAATTTGTTTCGCCATGCAAATAAAAGTCCTGCGACCGATGAGTCGACCCACGAAATTCACCCTTTTTATTGTTCTATCGTTTTATTTTCAGAATGTTTCCAACGAGAGGGAACGCTTCGTGAAAGATTTCTCAAAATATATTCGAATTCTCATTTGAGACAGACAGTTGACACTTGAAATTTTAATAATATTAATCAGTATTTCATTCTTTTAAATTTACAATGTTTATATAAAACATTGACATTTACAATTCAATGTTTTATATAAACTGTAATTAAATTTATTGCTATGAAATTAAATATAATAAATATAAATATAATTATGAAAATAAAAATAAATAAATAAATTTTTTTAATAGTTTCAAAGCAAATATAAATATTATTTATATATGTAAATGTTTTTGAAGTAATTCAATATTTTCATTATAATGATGATCTAAATAATAGATATAATAAATATGATAAAAATTTATTGAATTTAATCATTTCATATAAAAAATTTTATTTTTGATAGAAATCTAAATAATAATGGTAATATTGAATAATATTGAATAAATTGATATTCCTACTAAATTTTTTTTAATTGATATTCCTATTTAAATTTTTTTCATTCTTTCCTGACGAATAATTCTTAACTGATATGAAATTAATTCTCCTTTTGTTTTGTAAGTAACTTTTTATATTGTTAAAACATTTCATCAAGATAGGAGATACGAGTAGCAATTGATTTTGCAAGTGTCGCAGTAGATAAGGACGTTCGTAGTCAGACGTGAGAACGTAATACTGTACTAAAACGTGTTCTTCGTATTGAAACTTGACTGCTATTATTACATTATTGTTATAATAATTATTATTATTCTAAATTATAAAAGTCAACCTTTAAGTGGACTTTTCATGTTAATTTAATAATTTAATAATCGTTTATATGTAATTTATATCAAATTGGAAAATGAAAATAAAATTCTCCCTGCATCGTTAGAAACACAAGACATTGGAGAATTACAAAAGGGCCCAATGGTTTGCTCAAATATGATATTATTGCACATATTATGCAAATTTGCATGTTGAATCATTTAGTAAAGCCACTAATAAGCTTGATTAATTATTCAGTTTTCTCTTTCTCTAAATCTCTAAATTATCTTTCTGTTTTATGATCCAACAACATAATTAAAAAGTTAATACTAATTTATTCTTCCACTTTATCGAGACGTGTTGTTCATGTGCAAATCTGATTTTATCGAACAGTTTTCCATCCATTCCATGTTATGAATTGTGTCTCGCAACTAAATATAGTTACACCTCGTTAATATCGACTAACAAGGACTTGACTCTGTTACACTCCCAATTCTCCGAAATAATCCAAACGAAGGATTGTCGTTCTCTAAGCTCAGCTCAGGTCTGTAGAATAAATACAGCGTGCAGACGCGCACGAGAGAGAACAAATCCGCTGCCGTTTGCAACTCGAAGTTAACAAACGGCGAATTTTATGCAAAACATGCAAGTGCTCTTCAATAATTTATTAGTAAATATTGTTGAATTTGTTTCAAGAACGCGTGGAAAGAAACGGAGGACAAAGAGAAAAGAGATATATTAACACTAGAATTATCAATGTGATCACAGAAATTTTTTACAGAAATTTTTTATACATCTGTAACAGTGCATTTTAACGAATGAATGATTTTTAGTAAAATGTACAAATTGTCATGCTGTGTAACAAAGTTTTTGCTATTCCTTGCACTTTAGTTTCTCTGCTACAAATTTTTATCTTTTAATCGCCGGTGGTATTCTTTATTTATTCAGTTGACATTGATTGAAAATATTTAAAATAATGTATCAATATTAATGAGAAATTATCGTACGATTCATTGAAATATTTAATAGAGATATTTTTAAATGCGTTCAATATGCAATAAAATATTCAGTAAAAATATTTTTAGAGATGCTCGATAATATTTATTCGATGCCAGAATAAATAATTTTAGTTTGAATAATTTATACAGTCATTAAATAATTCAAACAATCTGTGTAGGAAATCCTGTAACAAATTGGTAATTATTTGGAATACTAGACACTTTATCAATATTAATAAGCTTGAAGTATATTGTCAAATTTAACCTACTAACCTATTTTCCGCATATATATATATATGCGGATGTTGGAAGATGTTCGAAGAATTCAAAAAATGCGTATAATTTATAAAAATATATCCAAAGGGCACTTCTCATGATTAAATTTCTATTCACCTCTCATCTCATTAAATTTCCATTCAACTCTTCTTTAATCATTTTCCTAAAAATATGAAACACGCCGAACCTAAATGTTCAAATTACGCGCAGAGTTATGAAATTGAAAAATTACTTCACGAAAGTTGTCGGAAATGCGTTGAATAAAGATCGATGGCGATCTATCGATCTGCAAATTGAAATAAGATGGATAACGAGTGGGATAGGGTGACATAAGTATCCTATTAAATGGAGAATAAGATTCAATGATGCGAATACCTGAAAGAGGAAAGTTGAATCCCGATGGATAATGAATCTGTGGGGGAAAAAAAAAGAGGAAAAAAAGAAAGCCACAGAGACAATTCCGATCCACTTTACCAGATTCGATAGCTTTCGAACAACTATTTAAAACATGGAACACCAGTTCTTGAAACGATCCGAGCGTGGTGAATCATACTCATTGATGTTTGACATACTGATTAAAGAGAAAACGGATGAATAGCGTTTGCACGTAGAGTATCACGTACAGTATCGTTCAAATTTTCTCTCTTATCATCACCACTATTTCTCTTCGTTCGAACACTTCTGCAAATAATTTTTACTATTGGCTAATAGTGCTCCTAAAATATTTTTAATAATTTTTCGAGCTTCTTTCGATAGAAATATGAAAACAGCCTTAATTTTAATTTATGAAAATGTACAATATGTAATGTAACGTGTAGTATTCAAAATGTAAAATATTCATTGTTATTAATGTTATAATGACTCGTGATTTTCATTGCAAGCAAGTTTGTCAAAATTTCACAAATTTCTGTCACATGTAAAGAAACTATGAATCTGTAAAGAGTAATAAAAATAAACAAATGTATATCTAAATTCAATATTATGATTTTTTGACCATCAGTTGCTAAAAATGGCATGATGCTATAATAACGTTATTGTTACAATAACATGGATTATATTATATAGATATTTTATGAATTATAATTATTAATTGTAGTAGCAATTATTTTCTATTAAAAAATTCATCTTTTGGTACGAAAAATTTAAATTTTCTTGCATACCTACAAATAAAGTCCTACAAATAAACTTTAATGGTCACTAACTAGTGACAATCATTGTACTAACATCACTGGTGTTGATTAACGATCATATGTAAAAAAAATAATACAGATTATAATATTGTCTGTAATTCCATTGTTCACGAATGATTCAACAATGAAAATAACAGTGAATTCGAAGCAAATGGTAATGGAAGAAATATCGTATTAAATTCCTGAGTATATTGAAATTCAATGAACTTCGATCGACTAATGGATACAAATATTTCAAGTTAAATCATAAATATTTCAAAATGCCGACTACGACATTAAAGTAATTTTACCTCCATTTTGTGCAACATGCGCGGGCCATATTTAAATAATTAAATTCATAAAATTACGAATGCAATGGGAATAAATTGACCCAATTCGGTTGGAAAATATTTTTTTAATATGCGCCGCTGTTTCTACGCCTCAAAATTGTATTTCACAGAATGAAATTAAAAAGTGGGGGGCTCATGGCGTGCATTTTTTTTCAAATCAATGCTATTAAAAAACAATTGTTCAATTCCGCGTTGGATTAAATATGTCAATCTGCAATTCGAGTGTACATGATTAACATGCAAAATGAAACGGAAAAAATCTCTTTTTTATTAAATTATAATGAAAAAATTATCCACTATAATTTCCATCGTCGTATATGCAGAATTTGTAGTGTCGCAGTGTTTCGATCTATAATTTGAGAAAATGATTGTCCGAACGAATCTTTTTCGCAGCAATTTTGATTAGAAATATTAACTATGTATATTGATACTTTTAATAATTTCGTGAATAATATTTATTTCATAATTACCTGTTACACATTTTATATAAGCAAATCCTTATGAATAAAATTATTTTCTTGGTTTCCTATTCAACTATTCTTGTTCCATCCAACTGGTTTCCAATGACGTATGATCTAAAATAAAATTACCAGGTGGAAGTATCATCGCAGAAAATTAGAAAAACACATCAATTAAAATACCACGAAGTTTATACTTTTATTTGAAAAATGAAAATTGACTTTGATATTTTTAAAACGACTCGAGCAGACGTGCAACAGAAACTATTGATTTCGTCGAATGAATTAATTTTTATCTGTCACCGTTGGAGAATTATATTATCACGTTTCGAAGCATATTAACAAGCCTGTCTAGCATCGATATTATCTACTTCGCGATTCGGAATATTACGCGTTGCGCTATACCTGTAAGGTTCGGTTAGTTTTGAATGCTTTGAACCAAATCGAGTCTCTTGACAGAAGCTGGTTGTTCTGAGCCTGCTGATCAGGGCTCGATTGATGCAAATCGATTGATTCTAAACTGGATTGTACGAATGATCTGACTAACCCGGATTAATGTGCTCAACCAAATGGACTGATGAACTCAGTCTAACTAACTGGGTCTCTTAATTGTAACTATTGGGACTTCTGATTAAAATTAAATCGTTTGCCTACGTGCGCCAACCTTGTTTCCGACTAATCTAAATGTTTGTGAGATCTCGACACTCCGCCATCCACCATGTGTCTGTTTCACCTCTGTATTAGGAATGAAATCATTTTAGAGAATTGTTTGAGTGATCTTCTCCTTTAGAAACTTTCTTCTAAATATAGACAGTTGATTCTTGACACGTTCTTGATGACAATTACTTAAGCGATTTACTTGTATATTGATTATCTTTCAATGACTTGTTTCTAACTTATTTCCACACGATTATATTCCTGTGCGATGAACAAGTGATTCGTCTTTCAGATTATCAGATTGTCCAAATTATTACGTGCTTCAGATGAACCATGTTAGTGGCTACCGTACTATCCACTTTCTGATGATTTATTCAGTGCGAATTGCTCGCTAAATTATTTGATCGCGTAATTGTAATAAATGTTCGGTGTAACCTATGATGAAACTAATTATTACCAGCTGCTAGGTTAAACGTTAAAAACTACCGTAGTGAAACTAATTATTATTGATTGCTGCGTGTATTATTAACTGTTATTTCAGCTAAGTATACACGTGCATAATGTGTAAGCACAATAATGCGTGTTTAACATTAATACCACTAGAGCGATTTTTATTGAAAGAAGATTTTTCAGAAATTTGAACAAAATATGTAAATTTCCACAAGAATATATGAATTGAGACTTGCATTCTTTGTTGTAATAATTTTTCCCCTATTCCTTATACTTTTATTTCTCTGATACAAGTTTTATATCTTAGTATCTGGATACTTCTAACATAAAAATCGCTGACATCTAATCTCAATAATTAAAAGTTTTTCAATAAGAAAAAAAGCAGTTTCACGTTTTACATCTTTTTATTATATTCTGTTTCATTAAAAAAAAAAGAAAAGAAAGAGTATGATCTTTCATTTTACGTGGAAGTAAAATAAAAATTTAAACTACGAGCAATTAAAATTAAAAATAAGAATAAAGTTAAAAATAAAAGTCAAAAGCTACAAATAATAAATTTTCTATCACAGATTGTGTGAAATCACTCAAAAATGAAGCAGCATAATTACTGAACGCGTGTTACTACGTTGATTGCTATTGCAAACCGAACACGACTTGTCGTCCACGTCTTACGTGATCTTTATATTATTCTGTCGGTTCTCTGGCCTTTTGAATTCACCATCGTGGTCGATCGTTCTTTGTGACCCGATTGTCCTCGTCAGAGTGGATCTCCATGCTACGCTACTACTATTTTCGCTACAAGTGTTCCTGTTACCTTCGATCGACCTTTTCTGCGTACCAAATGGTCAAGTGAACGTGACGGATCAGGAATCATTCTGTCTCGTGTTGCAGAACGAGGAGTGTCACCAAGCGTGAGAGTATGTCCCAATAAATGTTGCAAAATCTCACGATCGCGATACGCTCGTACGGTGATATGTTTTCCCCATAACCATAAATAGAACCAAGTATACACTCCGTTAACAAGCAAGCACGAATTTCGAAATTCCATCCTCATCTTGTGTCTTGTATGTTACTATTATTTCTTTTCCAACTCTATAAAATTCTAATTTACTTTCAACTTCTACGATTTCTGGTTGTTCAAGTTGACCCAAAGAAAAAAAAAGAGAAAAAATTACACAATTTATATTTACTATTCGTATCATTCTGGATAATGACGAAATTTGAAAATCGCAGTGACATTAAGTTTATGTGAAATATGGAAGGATGCGAATATATAAATTTGACGTGACTTGTTTATTATACAAATGTTTCGACGATTTTGAACTTGGCGTGAAATTTTCTTATGCGCTGCGTGCATTGAAGGAAAAAAAAAAAAAGAAATAAAATTTTGATATATTAAAAAACACACCGTGGTGCCCAAATATGAATAAAAGTCTCTGTATATGTACAACTTGAAACCGGATACAACATTTATAACGTAAAGGAATTTAATTTCATACGAAATTTGATACGAACAGCAGAGTCGTGTATTTAATAGGATGGAAAATGTTTTTAATAATTCTCCAAGTAATAAAATTCATCGTGAATATTCTGTTTCATTTTCCGTTTCCGATATAATGGACACACAATCAGCATAGAATGCACAAACGTGGAATAAATACACACGTTCGAATGATATTACTCTACAACGGAATCCGTTTTTCTTTTTTCCTCGAACATATCATCCGAATTTCTTAGATATTTGAATTATTTGACTGATCGTAAAGTTACGAGTCAATGATTAAAGCTTCAAGCAATCGCGAAGAAACCGCCAGGACTTCTTCGATACTATATCATTTATTGTTCGTGTCTATTTAAAAAAAAACAGTTTCATCAGAATTAAAATATATTAATATTTAACATTTTAAAACATATTTACGAGCAGGGAACGAATCCAGTGTACATCCAGCTTTGCACGTCCAGCGAGAAATATTTGAAAATAATAAATAATTTAAACATTTTTCCATTTTTCATTTGATGACAAATTTTTCTCGTCTTCATTCAGTTTTTTTTTTTTTTCTCCTCGACAATCGCCATCGTGCGTACCTTTGTATCGTTGACACAAGGTGTATACAACGCACAATGATGGCCGCACTCTCTAATTTTTGATTTCCGGTTGCATACACATCTTTCAACCTCTGCCTATTTGACGCAGACGGTTTTTACCGACACCTCGTCCTTTTCAGTTTGCGCCACCCCCGTGAAATCCATATCTTTGCCGGTGCAGAATCGCGAGTCATGATTTCGAATTGTTTCACTTAATTACTTCGATCCCGGTCGACGAATTGGTCGTCTGCCGAACAAAGTGCCTGGGCGCGCCAAAGCGCATTGCATCGTGCGCTCATTGTTTCCTGCGGTGAATGCCACTGTGAACTTTTTAACGAACATTGTTTTGTCTTTCGCTTTTTTCTTTCTTTCTTTCTTTTTTTTTCTTTTTTTTTTTTTTTATTTCGTTTTTGGGGTCCCTATGGTTTACGAATAAACCTTTGTAAGGTAAACGTCGCTGTTTCTGCTACGTCGGGCGTGTCGTTTTGATTCGAGTATAAAACGCGTGCAGATTTCGACATGATAAGGCGCGACCGTCGAAACGAACAAATGCCAATTTCAAGGTGCAAATTGAAGGATTTCGACGACAAAAATTAGTCAAATTAGTCGTATTAAATGTTAACTGGTCCCCGATTGTAACGAGCGTGAAACTTTGAATCACTCAGTTACAGAGTTTACGAAATAAAATCAGATATTCCAAATTACTATGTGGAGGTTAACTTAATTTCGCAAATTTTCATAAATTTTTAATCAACTCAATCGAATTCTATTATTAATTTCTGTAATAATATAAAATACAAAATAATTCTCTAAATTTCGTTAATTCAACGTGAACCAGTATCAACGTAAACAGTACTCTAAAATTCAGGACTCGTCCCGGAATAAGTTGTTCGACGGTACTCACCGAAACGAAAATATTCGATTCTTCGGAATGATGCTAAATTTGAAACTTGAAAGCTTGCTGGTGGTTAAAACACGTTGATAACACGGAGTTGAGAAAACAGCAGTGTTGTTTTCGCGCGAACGATTTTGGGGAAGGGAAAAACAAAGACGAGCTCTAGAAAGGAAGCTTTAGAAGAAAAACAAAAAAAAAAAAAACAAAAAAAATGAAAAAGAAAAGAGGAGCAAAGGAAAAACAAGCTTTTATGGCTGGTCAGCGACACATGGAAACGCTGTGCAAATACTATTAACCGGTCGGTAGTTTCGCATTAATTCGAAACGCTCTGGAAATAGGACGCGCGCGGCTTGTACCGCCTAGGCAGGGTGTGAAAAAGCCATTCAAAAGTCGACCAGACTCGACTCGCGACACTTTGCAAGAACCTCTTTACGCTTCGAGCATTATGCGCGGCCGCCTTAGCGAAACGCCCGTGCGCAAACACGCGCGACTCCCTCGTTTAACGTACACTTGTTAATTAGCGTTAGAGGTAGAAGCGTGAGCGTCTGTGCTTCTTGTCCGGTTAGCCGACCGAGTGGCTGTTAATGCGTCGCGCAAAAGAACAGAACCGGTTCGAGAAAGAATCGCGAGCGGCCACCGTTTCAAGCTTAAATCGTCGTCCAATGAAATACGGCGAACCATCAACGCGTTTCGCTTGAATTGTCGCGGCAGTTTTTCAAAAGAAGAGATCTTTTCACTCTTTTCACAGCCGACCAGTGATTGAAAGTACCGCTTTGCATACAAGACGACCAGCTCTCGAATTTTTGACGGGCAGATATTTTGTGGAAATGTTAATGTTGTCAAGTTTTATACTGGTAAAGTGTAAATTGTAATTTTGTAATTATAATTGGTATTATGTATTTAATGTAATTGACAGGTGTCACGATATATTGCATTGAAAATATTGTGTACAAATAAATATTTTTACTATTATAGTATAGTATGACACAAATTATTTTTGCTATTATTACTGAAGTATAATCGTACATCGTACTGAAGTATAAAAGTTGAATCAAGATGGAAGGTGCGAGTAGCATTTGGTTTTACAAGTGTCGCAGTAGAAAAGAACACTTATAGTCAGACGCGAGTTTCTGTAAGTTCTAACTAATTCTGAATAAAATATTTCTATAATCTACTGATTATACAGTATAGTATGACACAAATTATTTTTGCTATTATTACTGAAGTATAATCGTACATCGTACTGAAGTATAAAAGTTGAATCAAGATGGAAGGTGCGAGTAGCATTTGATTTTACAAGTGTCGCAGTAGAAAAGAACACTTATAGTCAGACGCCAGATTCTCTATGATCTAATTCTGTATAATCATATTTCTATAATCTTCTGATTATACAGAATGTGATCTTAACACTGAAATTTATTTTTCGATAAATACTTCGTTTCTTTCGTAAATTATTTCATACATTTTTATACTCGAAGTCCATTTTATCGATCTAATCTATCGAAGTTTGCGAAACATTAATGTTTTCTACTAGATTAAAAGTACCAACGATTGAAGTATAAAAATTGAATCAAGATAAAAGATACAGTAGCGATTGATTTCACGAGTACAGTAGCTAAAGGTATTTATGGTCAGACACGAGTATAATTCACATACGAACCATAAGTTAATTTTCTGTCCATTTATCAAATTTTCTAAAGCTTAAAGTCTCGTTTCATTTTATGTATAAATGTATAATTTCACAACAACGATTCTTTGATACCATCACGTTTTACGGAAATTTTATACCTCGCACCTCCGAAATGAGCTTTTCGAATTTGCCAGTGTTGCATTAAACTATTCATACGTAGAGTTCGTAATGTTCAGTATCTTTCCAATAAATAACTCGTCCTTCTCGTATGATAATTCCTCATTTTTGACTCTAATGTATTCCCTTCGAAAGTATACCTCAATCTTGGCAACGATTCTCGCTTTTTTTAAAACTCGACTTTGTGCCTCGCGCTCTGTGATATTCTGCCGCGTATGCATTTCAATCCGATGCATCTCCCGCGTTCTTTGAACCTGGCGCTCGCCATTGATCCGTGACGCGAACACACAGCTTACGTATAAACACAAACCGAATGATACATTAGTAGCATGGTCGGTGCGTCTTGCGAACTTGGAACTTTGCGAACTGACTAATGCCAGCGAAGCGTTCGTACAGCAGAAGCTTAAACCCGCAAGCTTCGATTAATTGTTGAAACGAACCAAACCGTGAAAACCTCAAAAGTCTCATTAGGATTGATTGGTTTTCTGTGTCGCCGCTTGAAATCTCTCTCTGTCTCTCTCCTTTTCTCTTTAAAACGTAGAGAAATAGAAGGAAATATTGCGATTAGTGACTGAACAGGACTGAAGTCTTATTCTTTTTCGCTGTTCAATTTCTATCATTTTCATTGTTAATAAACGTCTTCGTGATAATAAAACTCGACGTCATTCTTTTCGACAGGCTTCCCATTTCTGTGTTATAAACGCATTTAACGATTCGTGTATCTTTGTCTACTTGAATAAATAACATTGCAGAAAAGTATTCGACGCGGAAATAATTTTTCTTTCGTCTTTTACAACGAGTAGTTTCATATTTCATCGATAGTTTATATATTTCATTAACGAATAAAGAAATGTATTTCTTAACCGACATCAGGCAATTTTCTTTCACCGGGGAACGAGATTTTTGCTTCGCGAAACAGACGAAACGCTTAATAGTATATAGTAATATCTTACACCATCTCTGTTCCGAGGTCGAAGAAACAACCGTATAGAAACACTTCTAAGGAAACGTGCCAACGGTGTTCCAGCATAACTGGGATGCTCTCTCAAGAGTCTTACGACACGCTTATATCACAATTAACATATGAATATCTTTCTGGAAACATTTCCACTTACAGGTGGAAATCTTGGATGAGAACTTCAAAAGTTTTAACGTTTCGTAAACTACACTTGTGCCGCAATTCTACAGTCGAAATAATGAACTGACTGGATGATTCAACTATCCTCCGTCTGAGGATTACTGCGTAAGAAATTAAACAGTAGTAGTAGTAAATATAATTTTCCATGTTTCCTTTTTATTTTCACAACGTTGCAAGGAACGTTAGGAAATATAAAAAAAAATTATGAAATGAATAGCATGAAAATTTTGCAAACCTTTGTTTCTTGTTATTTTGTTATAATCACCCCTCGAAAGAAATGCAAAATTTTCTTCAAAGCGAAATATTTCGACTCAAGCAAAAATTATGTGGTTTCTTCGCGTTTGCAAAACTGCTCGAAACAATTTTTCGAAAAATTTATTTACACTGCCATTCCTGGAAACGGAATTTTCAAAGTATTTTGTTTAAACGAGCAAAGATAAGTTTAACTAAAGTTTCGTAATTTTTTGAATTTCCGTAATTTCCCTTGTATAAAGTGCTTCTACATAATTATTTCGAAACAAGATTATTATTAATACGCATTTCGCGAAAATTGAAGTTATTCACTCCACTTTTATCCCAACAAGTGCCTAAAATCTAAAACGGAAATTGTCATCCGCGATAATCGAAGTACGAAGGCGCGAGCTAAAGAGGGAGATGAAAAGAAAAAGAAAAGAAAAAAGAAAACAAAAAAAAGAAGGAGAAAAAAATTGTTTGCCATTGACAAAGTGACAGTTAACTTTATATATATAGTCGTTGGCCGGAGGATGTATCGATACGTCAGTCACGCACCCGGGGTCTGATAAACGATCTGGACTAGGCAAAATTTTCCTACATTCGCGTTGGCTGTGGTCACGCTATCGGATTCATCGTTACACTGGCCAAAATGGAAACGATCGGCGAGACCGGCCAACTCCCAAATGATAAAAAAGGATAACGGCGGCGGCTGCCTCCCGAAACGCGAGAAATGAAATGCGTAAACTGTATTGGGACGAGAGAATCGAAATGTAATTGAGTTCTCCTCTCCGACGAGAGAGACGAGTTCACGAAACGTATCAAGGCTCGGCGAGTGTAGGTGACAGTCGAAGAGGAATCAAGTTGTACTCTTTAAAAAAAAAAAAAAAAAAAAAAGAAAAAAATTGTATTTCCAGCGTATCTATTTTGATGGATGCGACGAATCTGTGCGCAGTTATTGTCGACTCGTTTCGTATCGGAACCGCGTTCTAAGCGACCCCAAATCAGATTGTCGTCGGTCGGAATGGCCGGATTCTTCATAAAAGTTTCAAGGTTCGTAGCTTTCCTGAATCGGTCGACAAGGATTTTTATGTCTTTTCGTGTTTTTATGAAGATTGTACTCGAAGAAAGAAATTTGTTTTACAAGTCCAATATATGTAACAACACTGTTTACTTTGCAATAATAATTTGTAAATTTTGTGCACTACGTGCATTTCTGAATCGAACTTATAAACGACGTTATAGTAAGACCATGATAGATCTGGAGAACAAAGTTTTATATTGTTTTCAGTCAATGTTTGAATTTCTATAATTTCCTTCGCTTTCCCACCCGCTACATGATGTAAGATCATCATTCGGTAAACGCGAATTCAAAACTGCAAAAGTGGAGGTCTTACTTTCTAAAACGAGGTCAGTTAGACTGTTATATATGATTTAATTTTTCTTGCAAATTCTAACAATTTGAAAATTCTACTAGTAGGACGTTAGGACGTCTATCTAAATCATTGTACAGAAAAAGCCGGAGATTTTAACAGATATTGACGAATCTTCGGAAATAAGATTCGAGTTAATGAGTTTGCAAAGGTCACGATCGTTTAATTAGCGATTCTCCATCGTCGATTCCCGCGATTCCTTCAAAGCCAGATTGCAATATTCCTTGGACGTTCGTAATTTACCTTAGACAGAGTAAAATGTCAATATTGAATATTATTTCTCAAATTCCGCGACCTGGCCCTCCTTCTGTGAATACACATACCGTTTGATGCTGCGCGACATTTTACGAGCGTAACTGTAATACCAAACTGTAAGCTGACGTAACAATTTCCCGTGAAAAAAGAAAATAAAGGAAAAAAAAAAGGAGAAAATACATTTCGCTATAATATCACGGTAAAGCGTACGCGCAGGTAAAGTCAGTCGCTTCGTAGAGCGACGGTAAATGAAATTTCACGTCGTGAAAATTAATTTCCACGTCGCGTAAAATACCGCTATCAGGGCGTCGTAAGTGCGGACAGCGACATGAAAACGCCAATGAAAATCTGTCAGATCGTTTCGTGAATTTTACATAATGCGGCAGACAGCCACTGCACCGGGGCTATGTATGCAGATGTACTATGCAGAAGCAACCGCACGTGTGCTCCACTGCATCGGCCTAAGGACAAAAATTTCTTATCCTGCGACTTGATAAAACAGGATATCTCTGTCTACTGATGGTCTAACGATACGTTAAGTTCGATGCATGTACAATATGAACAAATCTACGATAAAAAGAAAACCATTGAAGTTGGTTCTTATTTCAATTTTAATAAACTTTGATTCCATCACAATCAAATTAACACTCAATAATTGATGTCGTTGGATAGACGATGCATAACTGTTCGAATTAAGTTGTTTAATACCAGAGCAATCATTTTTTAATATTATGTACCGAAATATTCTACACAGAAATTATTACAGTATTTAATACAAGCGGAATTTAATTAATACAAACAGATTATTAATGTTAATTATTGGATAAAAAGAAATACCTACATCTTCCTCAAAAAAAAGAAAATCCCAAATCTGTCATATTAGCAGGTCCGGTTGCTCTAGTATCGATCCAAAAACACTTTTTCAATTTTATTAAATCTAGAGTTTTATCCAAAGTCAAAAAATAAGTAACCAAACGTGACAAATTTAATCCAATCCAATCCAATTGTGACCCAGTAATATCAATTAAGAATAGACAAGAGAAAATACTTCTGAAATAGTTTTCGTCGGTTAAATTGTCTATCTATTTATATATCCTGCTGAATTAATTGTTCAAACGTCATTATTACGATATGGATTCCGTCGTTCTATAATTTCATGGTTATCCGCTTACATTCTCTATCAAACTCCACGATAGGTCTGACGAGAATAACAAAAATAAAATATCGTATATACGTTTTTTAGATAGACTGGGATTCTCGCGTTTGGTACACGTCATGTTTCACGGTGTTAGTGGAGGAAAAAAAAACTGTGGAATTAACTGGACCACCATTCGGTGAAAAATACTGACCGAAACCGTGCGGCGCGGTATTAAAATCGCGCGAATCGTTTTCCAAATCTATAGGAATTACCAGAATGTAAAACTGGCTGATAGGTGGTCACTGGACAATCATAAAAAAAAAAAAAAGGAAAAAAATAAAATGAAGTATTCACGCTTAATGAATCATAATGTATTGAATTCTGTATGCAACACGGTTAAAAGCAAAGTGTCAAAAAAAAAAAATATAATACTATGTGATTGTACGATCTGATACTATTGAAGGTATATTTCTGTACCATTACATTATATCATTGAAGCATATTTTACTGAAGCAAATGATACACGCTAATTAATTTAAGAATTGTCAATTAATATGTTTACGTCAGTTTACAATTTATACGACAATAGATTTTTGTTTCAATAATTCATGCTATGGGTATAATGTACAAATTTCAAACTGCATGTCTGTTGGCGAGTATATATTAAACAGGCGTTCTCAAATATTAATTCATCAATCGAGTTGATTATAAATGTTTGCGCTGCTATGGTTCGTGCCTTAAAAAAATCGATGCACGCTGTTTTTGGGATTTATTTGTCGCGCGATCCTATGAATTATTCGAGTCGTTAAAAATGTTTTAGTTTTCGATGAAATTTATCTCGTTTTAATGAACACCTATTTCGAGATCTTGAGTAATTTCAAAAATTTATGTAGATTTTAACATGATGTGATAATTCTCTCGAAAGATGGTTCCGCCAAGAGGATGCACATCGAGAACGTGATATTTGAAAGTCTGTGCTAAGCATCTCTTTGCTTCAAATACGTCTTCTGATCTAGCCTCGAGTATGCTGATGTTTAAGGTACGAGTCTTAACCAAGCAGGCCTTGGGCGAAAGTATAATGTTCCTTGCGTTATAGCTTCTCAAACATAGTTCGAGCTACTTTTACTTATAAATATTTGATCAAGGAATTATTTTAAAAAACGATTAATACATTCTTTTTCAAATCGAACGACTCTTATAATCTCTATTATCATATAACTTATTATAAATAATTATTATAAATTATCATATAAACCAATTTCAGAACCAAGTTCAGAAACCAATCAGTGTAAGTCACTTCTCATTAAAAATACATCATACAAATATCTTTTTACCGAAGAAAAAAAAAAGGCAAAACAGTCAGTATTATAGTGATCATTAGATTTTTAAGGAAAATTTATTAAACTGCAAAATTGCACACGATGCATATAGCGTGCAAAAATATAATATATGAAATAGTCAAAGTGTAATGCCCCTGAAAGTATAACATTCAATGAGATTAAATAAGTTTCTACCTAGATTCTATTTTATAAAAGTATAAAATTGTACAAACATTTGCAATCTAGCGATATCACACTGCACCGTTCTACGGATAGAAAGTTTGGACAAAAAGCTACGAATCATTTTCAACGATGGAGTAATAAATCGTAAATAAATTTCAGTAAGATTTCTCTCATGTGTTCGTTCTTTGTTTCGAAATTTACAAATTTACCAACATTATCGAATATTTCACTGAACAGAATTCCAATTTCAACTGATCGATCAATTAAATCAAAGTCCAAAACCATTCTTTCCCCGTGTACTTGTTCTCCTGAAAATGATAGCTTCGCCGCTGTATTTTCGAACGTTGCAGTTTATATGTACAGTCGAAGAGCGATATCGATTGGTGCACAACCGGTACCGTATACTTCCTAGCCATCGGCTTTAGAACGAGCGAAGCCTCTCGACGAAAGTCGAACTCTGTTAATTAATACATGCAGCGCGCGACTAGCCTGCGCGACGTATCGGAGGCAACGAACCATAGCCAAGAATAAAAAGTGGCTGAGAAAAAGCGTCGTTTGTCGTTAATGATGCTCATTATCACATTTCCAGCGGAGTTTTCATTATCACTACCGACGCACTACACGGCGTGTAATCTCGTGACGATTAACAAGCGGCATTTTCTGTTTTTCTGCGGCCTTAATGGGGTAAACGCGAGCCACGGTTGATGCGAATTTGACTGAATACTCGCCGGATAGAACAGCGCTTGTTGTTTGTTTCAATGTTTGCCTCTCGTTAGTATTATTCTTTTCAATTGTCAGAAAGACAGGTTAATGGTAAAAGTGTGTATGCCAGAATATTTTACGCGTTCACGTATGAAACTTGAAAAATTTTCAAACGTAAATAGTCTGTCGGGTTTGTTAATGAATAATATTAATCTGCTCTTTTTTATAACTTTTTACGAAATTGTTGACAATTTTGATACAGAAATGAAGTGACGAATAACAAATAGCAAAAGATTAATACACGATAAATTTTGATATACAAGAAAAATTTAATACATCAAACGTTTTAACCCTCTACAATCAGAATGTCGCTCAATTGAATATTTATTTATTTGAGTTTAAAGTCTGGAAAGCTCATTTGTTATTTTCCCTAATGGCGTATAGACGAAATAATACAATAGCGGAGGAATGAGGGATTCTCCGCGGAATTTACATCGACAATTCATTTATCGATAAATCTCTCTAACAATTCTAGCGTTTATAAACAAATTGCATAATTAGCTTTGTGAGATTTATAAAATTTTTCCCGTGGATCGTTCGCGACGCATGATAGATTTCCTTTAAATTTATACTGTGTAGATATTTCCATACCGATTTATAGTATGTGTGTATTTGTTCATGGATATTCATGGTATTTGTAGATTTTTCGCTAGATGTTCCTGATATATACGCATGTGGATTGCCTGTGGGTATTTGTATTGTGTGAAATTCCCCATGAACGTTCGCGGTGTTTACGTTTGTGAATTATTTACAGAGGTCAGCTTGTGTACTAAAACATTAGTCCCTCTCGCTTGGAAATTCCGTTGGTTAGTCGTGTTCGTGAGTGTTAAGGATACAGCCCTGCTTCTTAACATTCATATTCAGACATATTATACTGTGAATTTTTGTACCTTTGCGAAAAATTTGGAGCTGCAAGAATGGGCAAGAAGCACGATGTACGAAAGTGTAATTAAAATTATTGTATTGTTACAATCTTTATTAGTACTTTCATACTTTCTACTTTGATTACTTAAAAAAAAAAAAATACAACTAAACAGTTTAGACAATGTAGACAATAATTAAATTATTAATTATTAATTAGTGTAATATATGTAACTATACAACATCAAAATTCTAACACTCATTATAATGTTTAGACTGTACAATTATTTTTTATTACCTTAAAGAAGACAAATTTTTATATAAATATTTGTAATAATATATAATACAATTTATAACAACAATAACTATACAATAGTTCTATGCAGATATTGCAAAGAGTACTACAAATTTGATATTTTATATTTTTCATTATATTAAAAATTAATTATGATACAATTATTCATATTAAAAATTATATCGCACATTCGTATTGAAAATTTTGTATCATAATTAATTTAAAATATAAATCTAACGAAAGTGTAAAATTAATGTATAAAATGTCAAAATTATAATTGATTAATTTTTAACATTCTTCTTAATTACTGTTGAAGAATGCACGGTTGCATAAATATTTGCAGTAGAATTAAAACAGAAAAATTCTTACTTATAATAGAACATTCCTAAAATGATCGTTTCAATAAATTATCAGATGAATCAAAAATCTATCACGATGCTATTTCTCTTCACCAATCCATCCGCAGCATTCAGCCTTCGTAATTCGCTTCCCACAGTAATAGCTCCATCGCACGTACTATTTATTTTTAAGAAAGCGCAACGATATCGTTCCTCTGCGCGGCCATTTCGGTTACGTGACCATTCAGGAGGATCAAAGGTTCGCGTGACACAAAGTAACGAGTAATTAAAAGATCTTTAGAAGCCATTCGTTGGCCCGACGTTATACTGTGCCCGTTGCCTTGCACGCAATTTATAACAGCCGTCGTCGTATAATTTTTCGCAAACTAAAAACGATCGGTTTATGCACTCCCAATTCCTGTTCGTCCAGAAAATCACGCTAGCCAATTTCTGGAATTCCGAACGACTCCACGTGAAGCTTATATGAGGAAGAAAGCTATCATCGCCGCGAGTTATTGCCACACTTTCTTCGATTTTACACGTTTCATATTTTAATCGAAATTATGGTTCTGGTGTTAATGCAAGGAATTAAATTTAGATTCAAATGTGACGTAGTAATTTGGTTTCATTTATTTGCGAATTTCACATCATTCATCTTTTGATTTCTTCGACTTCGATTTTACACGTTTCATATTTTAATCGATGGTTCTGGTGTTGATGCAAGGAATTAAATTTAGTTTCAAATGTGACGTAGTAATTTGGTTCATTTATTTGCGAATTTCATTCATTTCATTTCATCAAGGTTTAACGAAACTCTGTAAAATTCTGCCTGAAATCGCGCCATCGTTCGCGATTCGCTGAAATTTTTCACGTGCAAGTACCACGTTTATTAATTTCATTTGTTTTTTTCTTCTCACGTAATTTGAAAATTGAAACTGGGCAATCATTCCGATGTATTTTCGCTATTTATTGTATTAGTCAATCGTGAAAGAAATGCTTGAGAAATGAAATATCAATTTCAGTTTTCTTTACTTCGACCTTCTTTATTCTTCTTTTCTTTCTTTCTTTTTTTTTTTTTCTTTTTTTTGTTTCGCTTTAGTTATTCCCATCGAAAATATCATCAAGATACCATGAAAATAGATTTATTGTTTTATCTGATAAGGAAACGCTGCTGAAAACTGGAACACGGGATCGGCTATATTTCTTGAAGAATCAGCCGCGTTCGACTTATTGGAACGGCTATGTTTCCCACGGAATTGTATAGTCGATTGTCGAGATTTTTACAACAGTAATTTCATTTCAGCATCCTTTTTTTCAGAGGGCGTTTTAATCACTTTTTCTAGAAGGTCTGTATGTAATTCACAATATATTTCATTTTTCTTTTATATGTATTTTATAGTTAACGTTTTATGGTTCGAAACACTAAAACATAGAAACTTCGAATATAAAACCTTGAAACATTGTTTCTCGACTGACATATATCTAATTTTTTTATTGGCAACTGAACTATGAATGTTTTCCCTGTATTTCTGTGCAACTATATTTTAATAGAAGAAACATTGAAATAAATAATTTAGCGAATAAAATATCGGAAATACCGTGCAGTAGTCGTTTATTGTTTTCATTTCGATTACAGCTCCATCCGTCGTGCTTTTCGATAAATATATCAACACACGACCCGTATATATTCATATATTTATTCAAATTAAAAATATTTGACATCAATATAAGAATATACCAATATCTGACTTATTTATATTTATAACGCAGTGTTATGTCCATATTTACGTTGAAGCTACACATTTCCGAATTATTCTTACTTGATCTTGATTTCTGAAATTAGCAAAGCTCACATTATCAAACTATACGATTTACATTTTTATCTTTGTAAACCAGATTTACATTTTAGATTACTTGCAATACCGACAAGTCATCAAGACAAGCTCTAATACAATTTATTCCCATGATAAGTTCTCTAGCCAGCTCCGTCATCGTGCTACTTGATTACCAAGGCCATAAGTCTCGTGAATATAATTTTTCCCTGGCATTGTTTTTTCTAAATTGTACAAATTATTTATATAATAATCAATAATATAATTATTCACGCAATTATTATTTATTACAAATTGTATTTGTTATTCTGATTAATTTTTCCCCTACGTTTCGTACAGTTATATTCCACGGATCTTGAGTAAAAATATTCTCGTGGGATCCTGTAAAAAGAGAAAACCCGAAACGAATGAAATCGTATTACGAACGTAATACGACTTGTTTCAACAAATTGATCCGAAGTTTTTACGCTTGCTTATCGCTAACCGAGCGAACTTGTGCTTCTCCACGTATGAGTATAATAATGCATCTCCTCTTGAGTAAGTTTTATGCTTCTTAAAACGTTACGAAGGCTGAAATATGAATGGCTTCTTCCACTGTGAGCCACAGGGCTTTATACAGATTAAGATGTCTTTTTCAGGGTAACTTGAATTTCTTGTCGTTGCACTATGCTTTTCACATTGCGACGGAAAGGAATATTTGAAGATTTGTTGGCCGCTTCATTATTTACATTCATAGGTGATTATAATAGCTACAGTTGAACAGCTATTATTTCCTAGGTCGTCCGCAACGCTGGAATCTCCGCTGAACATCTCTCAACAATATCTGAATTTTTTAGACGTTTTATCGCTCCGCCAACGCGGAGATTTTCTTTTTTTTTTTAAATTTAGCTCGGCGGGAAGCTCTTCAAGAAGCTGGAGTATAATCTTTTGTACGATCCAGAACGGTTCTTGTATAATGGAGCGCTTGGATTGTCAAAAATTACAAATAAGAATTTTCGTAATACCTCTGCCAATTCTTCTACCAATGCTTTTGTCAACTTAAAATGAGATTCTTTGATATCAGACTCTTTCCGCCGAGAATTTTCGTATAGATTCCCTCCTTGTGTAGGTGTAGATCTCTTTGTCTTCTTCTCGTGAGTCTTTGGCTTTGATCCGGCCGCATGCTTACGCATCTTTCGTATAAAAAAATGGGAATCACTACAGATTACTGGTATTTCCATAAAACACAAATTATGCATTACGCATGAATGCATTTGCACTCTGCTTTCATCCTATCATAATTGTATTATACACGCGAAAATCGGAATTTTTGTTAAAATCATTAAACGTCAGTTGATTAAATATTATGCATAATATACGTAATATAATAATAGTTATACTAAAATAAATACTAAATACTAAAATACAGTATTTACATAATAAAATTTATATTATTTATATTACAATATCATATATAATCATTCTATTATTTAATTTATTTTATTTCATTTGATTTTATTTTATAATACATGTATGCTGAATTATTATGCGAACAAAAATTACTAATAGAATAGAATTACTTAGCACATGAAGCTCCAATTAAACTGTATTTATTCTGTAACAAGTCCATATAAGCCATAGAAGTTCTGTTGTATTGAGAGTTAAATCAGCTCCAACTAAATCGGTCAAATTGTTTCCCTAATTACAGTTTATTAATCACAATTGGCAAACTGTATCAGCCAACATGTTTGTCAAAGCCTCGAAAATCTTTAACGGAAAATTAAACAGATTCAAACATTTAAATGCAACAACTTGATCTATTATCGAGCCCGCTGCCTTCTAATTCACAACAGTTTAAAATTATACAATTACACGCTAACACGTTATTCGCAAACTTATTTCAATTGGATCGTAAATCAGCCATCAGCGTCTCGCGAGCCTTTCATTACCTCCAAGTCCCGTTTTATCGATAAACTACGAAAGAACGTGCTCGAAAATCAACGACGATACGACCGTGGAGCGTGCGACGGTGTGAGGAGCAAACAGGTCGAGGAAGAGGAGGAGCCACGTGGTTACCTCATTGCGAGGTAACGACACTTTTAAGAGCCGCTCGAGCACAGTTTCGAGCGCAATTTAAATCTCAGCGCGGCGGGGAGGGGAGGAAATTATTCTCCGCGTGTGCTCCTCAGAGCCGCTCCGTAAGATTTGTCAATCTAACGCTGAAAATAGAGCGTTCTCCAGTAGCGAGAACAGAACGTGGCGCGAGTCTAGTCACGATCGAGTTGGCGTTGCAGGTCCCTACGCAGAACGCATAAAGTCAGTGAGATTTTATATATATATATATATCTGTACAGATATATATCGGAAATACGCGTTGCACGAGCTAAAAGGGATGATCTTCGATTCTCCTTCTCTCTCTATCTCTCCGTCAGACACTGTTCCATTTCCTTCCCCTCTTTCGTTTTCTGTCTGTCTTTTAGAAAGGTCCACGATAAATGAGATTACGACTTGTCGTTTCACGGGCGTTATCGGAACGTGGAAAACGATGCTCCCGTACGAGAAGTACCAGAAATAGAGGACATCGTCGTGGCGTAATCCAAACTCGATTTCCAACGAATCAAGAACCGGTTCGTCGATCGATCGTCGGGAGAACAAGCTCCCATAACGGTTCTGAAGGGTAGAGTGGGGCAGGGTGAGGGAGGGCGGCCATCGTTTAAATCGTAAACGGGGCTACGATAATTGAAAATCGAGCGGTGATTCCGTTTTCTAGCTTCGAGAACCAACAGTCAACCCCTGTTGAAGGTGCTCCTTCTCCTGTTCCGGAAAATTTTCAGAAGTTCACCAAGTTCCACCCTGATGAAGGTCGACGTTCCTGTCGCAATAGATGTCCAAGCAAGTGCTTGGCGATTCGAGCGTGGTTTCTAGTCGCGCGTTTCTTTCTGGCGTACGAGATAGGTTTGTCCACGATACATACAACGTAGAACATAGACCGTCGAGGAACTGATAAGACAACAGTCGAGCGTAATGAACTTTTCTACAACTAAAGTTGATAAACCCTAATGTCCAATGTGTGCTTACGAATCATCGGCAAGGATTATTGTCAGTAAAAAAAAAAAAAAAAATATATATACGCTTTTACAAACCACTATTTTGTAGTGTCATTATGGTAGGTCGTTGTTAACCTCTTGCGCTGGAATGCCACGCACGTCTAATCTTTTGTCCTAAATTGCAACATCTTCTCAGTTTCAACTATATTTAAATGTAACCCAGGCAAAACGATAAGTTTATTACTTCTTAATAATTTCTATCTAGTGATATCATATCGACGAGTTCGAAAAGAAATCGACGAATTATTGTATACGGTTCGGTCACTCGTTATGGTCCGCAATCAGTGGTATTTCTTGCGCCGGGATGACGTGCCACGCATGTCGAGAATTTTTTGTTTTACAATTGTAACATTTTCTCAGTTTTGAGTATATTTAAGTATAGTATATTTAAGTTAAGTATATTTAAGTGAAGACGAAATAGTCGAAACAAATAATAAATTTATTACTTCTCAATCATTTCTATCCAGTGATATCATATCACACTGACAAGTTCAAAAAGAAAGCGACAAATTATTTTATACGGTTCGGTCACTCTGGTCACTATGGTCCGCGAACCGATTGCCAGTTGTAGTTATTATATTTTCAGTTGCATTTAATTGTAACAAATGGCCTGTAGGATGAAGAAATGGAACAGCATGAAAAAGAAAGAAAGTATATATGTGGTGAGAGAAGCACAACGTTGGCATGTCTCTCTTTTTGAAAAATGGAAAATAGTTGAAAAACAGAGTTGATATCAGTTGTGAGAAAGTGTCGATTGAGTTTATTCGACCGTATGTATTGATTGTTAATCTGTATTCTTCACCTTGTTTAATCATCATAATTATCGTTCAATCGCCAGAATTGTTATCAAATAAATGTTATTTAATCTCTACAATTTCTCCATAAATTCCGTTCCGTTTCGATTTAATTTATAATTTCCTGATTGATACGAAAACAGGGATGCCATTCTTCTTGTACACAACGGCAATTTGTGCTTCCCTTATCATCGAAACATTCACGTACACTCTGCGCGTGTTGCAACAATATCCGTCACATGCACATTCACTCGTAACGTTCGAATCGCTATCAATATCTTTCCCCTGGGATCGATGCAAACACGCTGGTTCGAAAAGTCACGGTTAAAAGAGCAGGACACCGAGGCAGCCTCGATCCACCTCGTAATTTGCTTCCAGCCATCAAACATGGCTGCGCTGAGCCATGGTGCAAAGTGTTTCGAAAAACTTTTCTGTCTTCCGTTATCTACGGGCAGAACTGTCGTAACCACGGACCGGCCGTTTTCACTTGACAACGAGAGGAAGAAAGAGTCCGTAGATTTTTGTCCATTACCATCTTCTTGATCTACGTTCTCCATCTCTATCACCACCGAGAAAGCGCGACAACTTTGAAAGCAAAGGTCAAGCGATTCTTGCGATGAATTTCGAAACTCTGGTTTCTTTTTTCTGTTTCTTTTTCTCTCGAGATAATGGGACGCGTAGCGAAGCGACGGAAGGGAAGAGAGTAATTCCATTGACGGCGATCAATGCCAGTGGACGCGGACAAAAATGATGGCGCGGCCGCCGCGCAGGGATCTGGAAAGTAAGTGTACAGCCGTAGCAGGCGGCGTTAACGAGTGACATCGCTCAGCCGGAGCTTAAACCCTCGTTAGGAAGCTAACAACCAACCATACGTCTTGTAAATCGCCGGTCCACGTTGAAGCAGCTCGTGCTCGTGCTCGCGCTCGAATCTTCGAATTTATGCGATCGGTCGAACGCCGACCGATCCGAACGATCGACCGGGCAACGGCCGCTTCCTAACGAAGCGACGTACAGTTAAGAGTTGAAAAGATGGCGGTCGGAATGTTACGAGGAACACTTCATCTTCTTCGTTTGATTCTACCTTGGAATTTTATTAATTGATAAAACCAACTGTTTCTGCGTTTCCGCTGATTTGATCCTTCGAGTGTTTATTCCGTATCACAGTGTCATGATTAGTAATTAAATATATTATATTATATATGTATTATTATTATATTATTATAATATATATTTTTATTATTATTTATTATATATTATTATATTAATATAATATAGAGTAGTATATAATATAAATACTAATAAAGAGGTTCGAATATTTCGAGGTTACTTTATTATTCGATGCAGCTGGACGTTTTCTATAAAAAAAAAAAGCATCAACTTATACACGTCGAAAAACTATTGATTTAAGAGACAGATAGTTTAAGTTTAATTTTATAAAGTTTATGTGTAAAAGGACAGAATATTGCCCTTTTTCGTTTGATGCAAAATATTTTACAAAATCTATCTTCTAAATTAATTGGTTTTCCGATATACACAGGCTAATACTTTTCAATTGATACCTATTATTGAACTGCTATCTGAAAGAAAGCTGGAGATTTTTTGTTTCAACAAAAAATTTTTGTTAAAATTATTTGTTAAGCCACGTGGTTCACTCTGTTAGAGATTTTTGACTGGACAAAGGAACAGGACGTTCCTGTTTTTTCTATACGGGGATTTTCAAATGTTGCACTCGCGTCAGACGAGCAATAATCCTAGAATAACCAGGGATAGTAAAAAATTGTTAAATCTTACTGAATGCGTGGAAAAACAAATTAATTCATCCTGGAGTTACGCAATAACCTCGTCGCCGAAATAAGCAACAGCTTGGCAAAACCGTATCCGGTGAATATGATCTATCGGCGCAAGCAATCTATGTGTGTGAAGCTGCCCGTGTAAAATCGATAAGTTGTTTATGAACAAGCTGGAGATGTCTGACCATGTAGAAAAGCATTTATTAAATTCTCAGGATTTTACAAGCTTGCATTTTTAAAGCATTCCTCTCGTAAAAAAGAGTTTCATTTACATTGCATCCTTTAAATGAAAATTCCGTGTCAACGTGAGAATGTGTGATACTTTTCGTTATAAATACAAGTGACACGCGTTTGGAAGAAGAGTGACATATATATATATAGGAAATAAATATTATACGAAAATAAGTATTTAAATAAATATTTATATTATAAATAAATAAATAAATAAATATCTTTAGAACGTACAAAATTACAATTAAATATTAAAGTTATAGTTAAATATTTTACAAAAGTCAACCAGATAATCGCGCTCCATCGTCAAGCATTTTCAATAAAAAACTCGTTTGGATCTTAATTACAGATTGCAAGATGGTAATTTAAGATCTTGAATTTAAAATTCAATGATGAAGTAGCGACGAACTTGTTGTTTCGTATTATTTATTTCGTTCGTAGGGAAAAAACTAGCCTTCGTTTGGAAAACGAAATTCGTTTAAATCTGTAGCACCATTAAACAGTTTTTGGCAAACGAATCGTTTCATCGGGCGTAACGACCCCTCGATGATAAAAGCTCGATGACAAAGACTTTCGAAACCGAATCCATATTGCAAAATATAAATTCCCCCCGTTGACAACTTTAATTTAAAGTCCAAGAATTCAACGAAATTTATCGTTCTCGTTTGAAACAAATTGAACAGAGTAGATTTCTCGATTTGCGAATGGCACTTATCAGCGTGGACAAAGATGGGAAATACAACGGAGTTATTTACACCGCCTCAAATAATGAAAGCACTCGCAAAATTACACGCAAATAATTAAAAGCACACGCGAGAGACCAAAACGAAACAAGAAAAGAAAACGAAATAATCAAATTTTTAATTTCAGTTAAACGTGCAAGTACCTTTCACCCGCAAGAAACACGCGTAGTTGTATCACGATATTTTTCTCGATCTCAGCGCTAACAATCAACAGGTCAAGGTAATTACCATAAAGGCGAAAATTCAACAAGACAGCCTTTCGAGCCTCGTCGAAACGGGAGAAAGGGAAGAGGAGGTGGAGGAATAATCATAGAGTGAAATTTTTCATTACTAAATCTTACGCACAGCGTCACAAACCCGGCTTTCCGAAACACAATTTTCTCCAGCGTCGGAATTACCGTCGGGCTAGGATTCTTTTCTTTTCTTTTTTTTTTTTTTCTTCCTTTCTTTTTCAAACGCGCGACGCGAGAGAGAAAACTTTGCGTTGTCTCTCGCGCACTTTTTTTTCAATTGCGCGCCGTTTTTGCGCGGGACGCGTGTCGTCCCGCGCCTGGTCAAAAGTTTCGCCGGCATTTCCCTTTTCAAATAATTCAGTATCCAGACAGGCATGAGAGGAGGCGGGGTGGGGGGGAATTTCCCGACGGCGGTGGTCCTTTTCGAGCGACGGCCGTCGATGTCGGTCGTAAAGGGCAAAAAAGGAAGAAAAGGGGTGGAAAAACGGAAGAGAGGAAAAGAAAGAAAACTCGGTTGCCTTTAATACCCGCGTTCCCTAACGAGACAACTAAACGCGTAACGCGCCTGTGCACGATTCGCGAAAAGAACGACGGGGGGGGGGAGAGAGAGAGAGAGGGAAAAAAGAGAAATATGAATTTCGCCTCTTGGCTCGCTCAAGTTTCGAACCGTTCTTTTTTTTTTTTCTTTTTTCCCTCTCTTCCTGGATTAATCCCGGCGCTCCGGCGCTTTTTGTTACCGACAACTGCTTGTCTAAATTTACCTTTACCTTTAACGCCGTGGAAATTTCGTTAATTATGAAGATTCGCTTGTCAAGAGCGTGTGCTCGCGTTTCTGATTTCGTTGTTACGAGTGAGCGAGCCCCGAGAAAAGCGGGGCCGAAACAAAGAGAAGTCGGATAAAGGTCGATGTAATTTTATTCCCATTGATCTCGCTCGCGTATTTTCGGATGGCTTCCTCGCAATTTCATAGACATTATATTATTACGTTCGTGGTCTCTACCTACCACGAAGTTACCCAAACTCTGCTTGATCGTTTCGAAGATATCAGAAATGTACATAAGTACAAAATACTTGATGTTTATTTGACTAGTTTAGAGGACTAGCTTTTTTTCTTCGTTCGAACGAGATCTTAATTGAGATCCGATTAAACTCTCGTTGGTCGAAATTCGCTTATTTGAACCTGAATTTCTATATATCGTATGAAGGAAGAATCCATTAGGGTGTCGTATAAATTCTGGTCGTATTGTACAAACTGCCTGCCTCTCGACAAATTTATAGAGGATGAAGAGTAATTTGATTATTTTGAATAACTTTGTTGTTTTTTTCTTTTTTTTTTT
>NW_025110335.1:48948-76368 GCF_011392965.1 Frieseomelitta varia | reverse complement strand
TTTTTTGAAGGTATGAAATAAAACCTCTGTTAAATTGTTACAACAGCTTTCGCAGCTGGAGTGGTTCAAAGTTATTTCAGGGACGTCGCCGCTTTTTTCAATGGAAACGATATATCCTTTGCTCCATTAATCTATACAACTCTAAAATTTCTATAAAACTCAACATTTCTATAAAAGAAAAAATGTTAACTTGTACACTTTGTCACGAAAAATTCTTAATTTGGTATATTTTAAATGCATTTTGTAAACGAACGTTTCACACGATAGATTTTACAAAATGAAGATCAGAATAAATCTCCTAAACATAATGTTGAGCTGTATCAATTATTAAAGTAAAAAATATATTGGCCCATGTGAAAAGAATGACGAGCTTAAAATGGCCTTCAACCCTCACACCTTTAGAAAGCTATTATTGTCGCGTTATGGTTCTTTTTGTTTTAAATAATTTTTGTCAATTTTTGTCTAAAAACAATGGAGATGTTCAATTGAATACAAAGTGATTCGATTTACACGGTTCATCCTGTATAAACGGAGCTCTTTCTGTAAAATTTGAATCAAGATAGAAGATAAGTAGCGATTGATTTAGGCGGCGCAGTAGACAAGGACACTCGTGGTCAGACGCGAGAAGCTCGATACCAAATCACATCGAATACGAATATTTAATACCAAGACTTTCATCTCTGAAATCTAATAAGATCTAAGTAATAGAAATAAACGAGAAAATTGAGAGGAAAAAGGAACGGGCTTCAGACACGTTCCGAAAAAAGCTATCCAATGTAAAAAGGGTGTCTCAAAATGAGCGGCGGAATTAGGCAGAAGCTAAAAGATGCTCTACTAGCAGAATTGGGTAGAAAAATAGAGAAAGTCGAAGCTTTTTCATTTTCGAGAAACTGGCAACAAAAACTGGCAGCGACTGTTCCTTCAACGTTAGAACAACCAGTTACAAAGTGAAATGACTAATTTACAACGTTGTAGAATAGTTTTGCAGATTCACAATGTTGCATCTGTAGAGATTCGTACGATTTTCGTCAAAATTCATCAAGTAAAATAAATTTACGAAGAAAAAAAATTTCCCTCCAAATTTCTTTAATACAATTTTTATCCGCTATCTAATTTTTATCTAACTTCAGCCGTCGCTGTAAACTTTCATCCAAGACATTACCAAACGAAACTGTTGCACGTGATAAAATATTCGCAAGGCAGCGAGACTCTCGAATCTTATCGTCGAGCAATTGGTCGTATCAGATCGTTCGTACAACTCGCGAGGTAAAGGAGCCAGACGGAGTAGATCTGTTGGGCAGCCCTAATTAAATGATCGATGTGTCAGGCGCAGGATAGGATAAATAGGGTAAAAAATGAAGCAACGTCACGGCAGCATCCTCTTATGGTTCTTTCGCTTCATATTCATTTCGAGATATTATCTTTTTAAAGCGGCGGGCAACGGGGCGAGATTTTACCAACCAGTCGACGCGTCTTGATAAGGATAATGGAAGTAATTAATTAGAGAGCGGTAAAGGATTTCGGTCGTGCTTGTTATCGAGGTAATTTTATATAAAAAATGAAAGGAAAAGGTTAACAAAGCACGCGCACGCACGCGCGTGTTTTCTCGCTGCTTTTCATATACTCGCTCGAATTATACATACACATGCGTGCACATGAAAGAGCTTTGCCGCGCGATCTTTTTCTTACTCATCGTGCAGATTAACGTTGACGAGAAACGAGAGCCAGCCAGATTCGCGGTTTCAATTAAGCAAATGGAAACGCAGCAAATTAACCGTAGTTCTTCAGCCGTTCGAATCGGGGATCAACACGTTTGTTTAAATCTGGCAATTAGTTTCTGCCTTCGTTAGTTCCTCTCTTTCGTTCCTCGATTTCCTTCGCTCGAGAAACCATCGGTTTGCAATCGAATGATCGAGTGACTCGCATTAACATGAATATAAATCTTTTACAGCTTTGTGAAAAGAAATCGTATGATTACAAAAGCTTGGAGTCATTTTAAAACTCGAGGCCTTTGTTTTCAGAATATATTTTCCTACAATTTATTCTAATACGTTTTTCGTATTGAGTAGCTGAGTTGGCTGAAGTGAAGATACCTTTCTTCTTGAAATTGATATAAAATTTTTAAGATTGAAAAAATTGACTCTCGAGAACTCGATGTATGATTTCTTTGAATTTATTTCATTGAATGTTGAATATTAATCTCAGAAAATGATCTGATATTCAAAGTTCAATAAATTGGACGAAGAGAAAGTCGTAGAATAAGTTACAAATTTTACAAACCCATTGTAAAGTTAGGTAAAAAGATTTTTCAATGGTTTTTACACAACCATGACAATCTCTGCCATTTTCTCCAAAGTGTCTTCACTTTGTCATCTGCTACATACTGTAGAATCATTTTGAAATAAAATCAATACGACGTGTTTCGAATGAACTTGACTCGAAACTTTAAAATTAGCCCAAGTTCATTATTACACGATCTCTCTTTCACGAAATTGTGACAGTTTCAGTATTTGGTTTCCGAATATTAGCGTACATACTGAAACATTGTTCAAAATGTATAATAATAACAACAACGTGGCGCGTTGGCAGATACCATATCATTAATTTTATTATTATTAATAAATTCCAATAATTATCTGGAGATCGAGACTAGACCGACACGCTTGATGTATTCCGGTTATTTAGCCAATTATAAAATTCGTTTGTTTCCTTTACTTCGATCTTCTTTATTCCTTCTCTCTCCGCTGTAGTTATTCCCGTCGAAAATATCTCCAAGGACGATGAAAATGCATTTATTGTTTTATCTGGTAAGGAAACACCGTTGAGAACTGGAACACGGGAGCGGCTATATATTTCTCGAAGAATCAGTCCCATTCGTCTTATTGGAACCGTTTATTGAAACTCGCGGAATTGTGAGGTCTGTTGGTTTTTCCTCTTCGTTTTTTTTTTTTTTTTTTTTTTCCTATTGTCATACTGTTCCCCGAGGTTGTTTCAATCCCTCTGTCAACGTGATTATAAAATTTGCCAGAATAACAACGGTGTCCTTGCGAGGATATTATTTTTTAATGTATATAAAAGGGATCTTTTGCTCGTCGATTCATCTAATCCACCTTTGTAGATGTCAGAGGGAGGATATATATTAAGAAGACTACTTTTGCCGCCTCTTTAAATTCTTCGCGAGCTTTTAAGCTTACCAATCTACAGCATGGATCAAGAATCACTTCCTACTAAAGTAAACTCCTATTAAAGTAATTTAAATCCAATTTAAAATTAATAAAATTAGTTTCCTTTTTTTCTTTATAGATTTCAGCTTCTGATATCCCTTTAGATTACATTAAAAATGGAGCAACATGCTGTATGTTCTTTTACAAAGTGATCCAGTTATTAAATCGAAAGGGAGTATCTGTATCTTTCTCTTAGATCAAATTATTAATGCCAAGAGGCACAAAAATACTTTATTTATATGTATATTATAAAAAAGAAAAACTTAGCTGCATTGAAACTGAAGGTTTTACAACAGTTTATATTTCGGATTTATAATGGAATCGATTCCTGATTGTTAAGTGCCGAAAGTCTTTTCTCCAAAAATTATTTATCAAACTACTTTCTGATCAGATAAACTTAACTTTAAATTAAAATCGACCAACACAAGCATTCAAATTTAATATCGTTTATTTTGCAAAAGTATTCGAACACTCGATGAAAACCTGTACTCGATAAAAATCGCACAACAATTCAACGTGGCCTCATTTCAAACCACAAAGCCCCTACTTTTACTCCTGACTTCGTTTCTTCTCAAAGATACATTTAACATCGTGCGGCGAATGGGAAATATCTTTGAGAATATTTTCCTTTGAAAGATTGTAAAAACTTAAAATATCGGTGAAGACACTGAAAAAAAATTTTTTTATAACCAAATCAACCACAGCCTTAAAGACTGAAGTTTCCCCTGTGCAACGGCTCCTTAAAACTAGCTGCGCGGTTTCTTTTTTTATTTTATGAAACGTTGAACGCCGGGATTGTACAACAAAGATTCGAGAAATCCTAACATTTCATCTACTTTTGAGGATTTTTTAACAAAAAAAAAAGTCACCAATTTACGGATTATAAACTTTGACTGATTGTTAGGATATCAATTTCGCCATCTACTGGCTTTTTTTCCAAATACTTTGGGGATTTTTTACTGAAAAATATCACGATCACTATATTACAGAGTATAAGCTTTAAATGTTAGGATTAAATAATAAAAATTCGAGAAATCCTAACATTTCGTGATCTACTAGTTTTTTCTAAATACTTTGTTTTATCAAAAAAGTATCACTATATTACGAATTGTAAACTTTGACTGATTGTTAGGATCAAACGATAAAAATTCGAGAAATCCTAACATTTCGCCATCTACTGGCTTTTTCCAACTACTTTGGGGATTTTTTACTGAAAAATATTACGATCACTATATTACAGATTATAAGCTTTGAATGTTAGGATTAAATAACAACAATTCGAGAAATCCAAACATTCCGTCGTCTACTAGCTTTTTCCAAATACTTTGGGATTATTTTACCTTTACCAAAAGATATCATTATATTACGGATCATAAACTTTAAGTTTAACAAAAAATTCGAAAAATCCCAATATTTCATCTATTAATTCTTCCTCAATGTTTTTAAAATGTTTTCACCAAAAAATGTCACTATAATACATCCTCGTAGTTTCTTCATCGAAAGGGACCTTTCTCTCTCTCTCTCTCTCTGCGAGACAAAGTCGATCAAAGGATCATTGGATCCGAATTGCGATCGAGTTCGCGTCTGAAGCATTGTCCAAACCGTTCTTTGATACGGTAGTGACGCGATAAAGATTGATCGGCCGATATCGACGACGAGTCGAAATTAACCATTCGGCGCTGACAGAAGTCGCAGCCACGAACACGTCGTAGATCTGACGTGGATCCATGGTGGTTTTCGTCGAATGTTTGGTGAAATCAGACATCGTGGAAGTGGCATTCTTCGCGCGTTGTACGTAACACGTCCTCGGAGACGTCTCCGAGGACCAAAAACGGGGGAAAGTTTCTTCTTTGCTTCGGCCTCGACATCCACGTTAAGTGGATTCGACGAAAATCGACAGAAACGTGATTGAAAGTTTCCGTACATTAAACTATGTTCGAATTATGGCGGGGTATATAGTGGAGTACTTGGTAACTTGTTCCGCGTTGCTTTACGTTCAACAATCTTACGAGCAGTTCCCGCGATAGTTTAATGGCGAAAGAACGCTTTGTTATTACTCGACGCCACGGAGAGGGGGAATTCCGAGATTTATCAAAAGTATCTAATTACTTTGCCTTGGCAATAATAATAACGTGCGGTGTTGAGTGTCGAGCGCGCTCCGACACTGAAAATTCAAACTGTGTTTGACACTCTACGAAAAAACTGAGGATATTTTAAATTGTTATAACTTTGTGAGAAAAAAAAAAACATCGTGTCGAGTTCAGTCTTCTTTTCTTTTCTGAAAATTTTCACGTCATCCGTCGTAAAAAAAAGTCGTTTTCATGACTCGAAGATGAAATTTCCTCTTCGTGATCAAATTTAAAGAACGACTTTACAACGCTATTTGCTGAGCGATTTTTTTTTTCTTTTTTCTTTTGCCATTTTATTGAACTTCGAACATTAAAGTCGGACGACGAAACGTCGGAGGAATTTTCTTGAATTTTCCTCGTTTAATCATAACACTCGAAGTTCAATAAAAAAGGCGAAAAGGAATTGTACAGCAAGTTTTAAGGGCTCGTTATAGGAGACTTTAGTTTTTCAAGTAAACTTCGCGGTGAATCCAGTCATGAAAACAATTTTTTTCAATGATTTTACAGTCACTTGAATTTTTTATCACTTCTGAGAACTTTGCCACCTGTTACACAACGTAAAATCATCTTTCAAAGAGAGCACAAATTCTCGAGATTGTCAAAGTAGATGTAATTCACGTTTTCAAATGAAGTTGGAAGTTCATTTCTCAGTAAATTACAATAATTTAAAATATCGAAAATTTTTCATCGAGTAATAACTTTTTGTCTAACTGTACTTTGTGTTTGGTTGAACGTTTGGTAGAGAGAATAAAGAATTCCGAATTAAATGATGACTGAAAATTGGAGGAGTCGGAATTAAGATTGAACGACGTCTGCAACGTGGAGAAATCACGTTAGAAGGATGAATGAAGAGAGTAGAGATATTAGGAGAATGAATCAAGAAAAGAAGAATATTGGAAATAAGTGGACTTGGAGAGTGACTTGGAAGGAAAAATGACAAACTGCAAGATTAATTAAACAATAAATTAAAATAATTACAAAGAGACTAATTACGCATGGTTATAATATTGTTACACGTGAAACTTGCGAGTAATTATACGCATACGAAACTATAGAAACCTCGACTGAAGAGTTACAGGATATATTCTATTCCAGTAGCAAATGAGTTGAAAAGTCGTACGAGAATAGTTTGAAATTATTATAATTATAGCGAGAAATAGATACACGTTCATCGAGCAATTGTCTGTAATTTGATCCAAGCCCGTCATAATTGACATATTGTGGATAGAGAAAGCCGAAAATAAAACGACGAACAATTTTCAGTCGATCGATTTTAGCTTCTCGTTTCATAGATTCCTCCTATTTTTTGCCTAATTCCTCCGCCGCGATAACAGATTCGCCGCAGAAGATTTTCGTTCTTTTTTTTTTCTTTTCTTTCTTCTCGTTTCTTCTTTTTCAGAGAGACGAAGCCGAAGTTGAGGGAAAAGATGCACGCAAACTGTGCGAAAGTGAAAGAAGAAAGAAAGATGAGAGAAAGGAAAGGCGAGGAGAGAGGGATTCTCGCGAATGTACAACTGGCAGCGATCGACAACGGAGAAACGGAGAAACGGCGTGGCAACTGGTTGGGTTTTGGCTATCAGCCGCGCGATGCTCGCCATCAACGCGACACTGATTTATCATGCCTTGACGTACGACGTAGACGGATCGAGGACGTCGCAGGATAAAACGAATCGTCGCAATTGGCGGTGGCAGGCCCGTGAGTTGTCGCTCCGGAGCGCCACTTGTTTTCGCCGCCCGTTATTTCGCCCGCGGGACGAATAAAACTTGGTTAATAAATAAATGCGTAAATATAGGCGGCCCCGGTTAACAATTTGCCACGTTGGACGTTTGCGACGCCGTGTTCGCCCACCAGACGATTCCTTTTCTTGCATTTCGAATGAACGACGTCGGTTTCGCAGAAATGGGTTCTCACTTGGGAGAAGGAGAGAAAAAGGACGATGGATTCGTCGGAAAAGTCAACAGACAGACAGAGAGAGAGAGAGAAGACTGTAAAGATTTCTGTGCGATTAACGTTTAACTGGTGGGATAGATTCGACGTATATTTCTGGATTTTAGAAAGTGGAAGAAAGAGAAGGTAGAAGATGGATTCGAAAGGAGAGTCAACGTTCGAGAGAAGATTGTGAATAGTCAATTATTTCGTGAGAATTAAATATTTTTATATCTCAGAAGAGAAGGGAAGGGAAGAGAAACCGATATACGCAAAGATTCGAAAGAGAATTTTTCAATTCTTTGAAATTCTCACTTGAAGGCATTAAATGTAAATTTTGCAATTTTAAAGATTGCAGATTTTAAAGAAATCATCTTTTTTTTCAAATTCCAAGAACAAATGCATCTATCTATCGAATTTATGACACTGATTTATTCTCAGTGTCGATTATTGTCTTTCGTACAATTTTGCTCCATCTTTTAATACTTCACCTGCACGATTAAATTCTTACTCCGAATGCTCTCGATTGATAAATAACAGTTTGAGTATTGTTCAATCATCTCTAAACCTTTTTGATATCACGAGGAATAATTGATGAACCAAAGTTTGTAATTAGTTGAATGGTCCCTGTGGATCGTCAAAACTCTGATACACTGATACTTGAGTTTCAAAAGTTAGAATTTTAGTGCGGTTCATCGTGTAGATGTTCAACTTATTTCGGAAACAAAATTTCTTCACGCAATATCGTCTACGTTTGTAAAGAATGATTTTTTTTTAAGTTTAAAGCTGGATCAAAATATTTTTCAATTTCTGTACCTTAAGCAATAATATGTATAGATCACTTACTATTAATTTTCTAGCTTCGTCGCTTAGCATGAATACAAGAATGTGTTTCACATGCAACTTTCAAAATTAATTCTCTCGAAGTTGATACGAATTTTTCAGCTTAATTCATTAGGAAACTCCGTAATCGGAAATTTTTCATGGAAGCACTACCATCCGGTTTTAAGATTTCCCGTGCTACGTAGAAAAGATTTTTCTATCCAGCTTAAAAGCTTAATCGGGATTGCAACTGAAGAATCTTCTGGCTTAAAATTCGAAGAATCCGATTCGCAAAACAAACATTTTGCCGCATTATACGGGAAGCGTGTGAAATTTAATACAGTCGCCCGATGAAAAATATTCGATACTTCGAATTGTCAGAACTTTGTGAAAAATGGAATTCGTACCGGAATTCACTTGGCCTCGTTTTAAAAGGCGAGGCGTCTACTTGGACAATCCAAAGTTTGTTTTCTTCAGAGATATTTTTACATCAGGCAGCAGGTTGGAAAGTAAAGATACTTTTGTTCTTAGAAAATCATTGTTTTCATGACTAGATCTACGACAAACTTGAAGTCTCCCCTTTATAAACTTGTTGAACGATTATTCTCGCCATTTGATGGAACTTTAAATGTTACGATTGAACGAGAAAAATTTGAGAAATCTCAACATTTCGTCCTCAAAGTTCAAGGGTTCAATAAAATGGTAAAGAAAATATCCTGCAAAAAATATTCCAATATTTTCAGAGACATTTGAGTCAAAAAGTATCTTTATTTTCTACCGCTCATTATATGATCTGGTATTTAAAAAAAAAAAACATCAAGGAATCTACATCTTAAAAAATGAAGAAAAAGAGATGACTGTCAAAGTAGAAATTTTTCGCTTTAGAATGTGGCTAACGATTTTCTTTTGCGAACATATAACAGTCTAAAAATATCGTTAATTTTTCATCGAGTATAAATTTGTAACAATTTGTCGAGTGACTTTATAGTCTCTTGTACGTTCGAAATTAACAGAAAAATCATTTCTTACGATTCACCTCGTGTTTCACGATTCTCTATAAAGAACGAGCAGTCTTTCCTCTCTTCTGTAGTCGTTGCACCGATTGACGGCCAACATTTAACGCTCATCGCGATTTCAATATTTGAACAGTAGAAGTAACTCGGTAACTAACAGTCAACGAGAAGAAAACAACTGGTGCTGTGTTGAAAGAGCTTTCATTACCTGCGCCCAGGATTCGAATTCGCTGCAGATTCAGTTCGTATTTTCCCCTCTGGGTATCCACCTTTAATTTTTCTCGCGATCGTGATTCATTTTTACGTCTTCATAATGGTCAGCTATTTTCTGTTGTTGTTCATTCTGTTGTTCTTACAACTTACAAATTATTAATTGACGTCAAACTGATGTAAACAATTTCTGAGAGTGAAAACACATGGAATGAATATTGCATTAACGGTTTCTTTTTATGTCGTTTGCAAATTCGGTTTTCTGATACAGCTGAGCGTTTACGTGGACTGGAAATTTTTTAGAAAAGAATAATTAACAGGAGGTTATTCTACGTGCAGAAACAAGTCAAAAATGTGGAATGAAAATTTTTTTGCACGATGCTTTATTTTCGAGAAAATCGAACTTAAAAAGTTACTACAAAAGGCAATTTTTTAACGAAACACGTTCAAAGTCTGTTTTCTTGGAAATAAAACTTTAAATGAAAAAATTTTATTTTACGTATTTTACTTATTTTCACAAAAATAACCTCCTGTCAATTATTCTTTTCTGGTATGTCGAGGATTAGCTAAATTCGGATAAATTGATAAATCTTTTGAACTAGATATTCTCAAAAACGAAGCCTTGAACGAAAAAATGTTTTTTTTTTCTTTCGACTCATTTTTTCACGTAGAATTCCTTCCAGTCACTTGCTCTACCATACCATGTATACTTTTACTAATAAAATATTATATATACAATACTTTTATAACTATTATATTATATATACGATATAAAATATTATATTTTATTATAAATATTATATATACAATACTGTATTATAACTACAATACTTTTTCATGTCTCTCAGAACAACAGAGATATTTAAGATGATAATAATTATTGGTTCATCCTGTATGTACATCATGTAACAAGCATTCATAAACAAAGGTTATTTAGAGATATTTGTCAATTAATTTTACCTCACATCAACAATTTTAACTTTACCACATGCATATATATATATATGCTAATCAAAAGTTTAAGACCACTTTTTATTGATTTAGAATTTGTGCAAATATTTTGACTAAGTAGTTTTGCTGTTAAATTTATTATATAATAGAATAATGATCTAGTTCCGTCGAGGATATTTGAAATAAAAAGAAGATCAAAAAGTTTTAATAAACAAGCTTGATAGACAAGCACAAAAACATTTAACGGAGATTGTACAACACTGTAATGTGCCATCTGAATGTTTAAATAAATTGATTTAAAAAATTGGAAGAATACCTAAAATATAGTAAAAATATAGTTGGTACTGAAAATCAGAGGAAGATTTTTCGATGAAAAGCATGTAGCACACGTTACAAATTTTTTACAAATATTGTTTCCTCTTTTCTTTAAATTTTTCTATTTCAATTAATACCTATGATACATTAGTATTTGGGTATCACGTAAAAATAAAATTACATTAAAAAAAAAAAGAAAAAAAATAGAAATTTCTTGACACGTACAGTGGTTTTAAATTTTTGACCGGTAGGGTGAATGTCCAAAGAAAAATCGACGTTCCAATGAATTTCAATGAATTTACGTCGTGATTCGTAGGATGAAGCCAACAAAATCTTCCACCTTTACGCGGACGCGAGCATGGCGGAAATAAATCGAAGTCGTACGTCTTAAAATCTCGCGTCACGAGTCACGAGTGATAAAACGAATCGACGAGATCATCGTTGGCAACCGCCCCCAGGCTATGTATGAGACGCGTCCAGACTAAACCAGGCAGAACAGACGAACGAGCCTTTTTACTTTATAACTCGACCCGCTGTAACGGTCCACATTAAGAGCGAAATATTACGACAACCAAAATCCTTCTGCTACCACGGTATTTCTTCACGGCCCGGCCATTTCACGTCTTAATCTATTGTAAATGGCTGCTGAGAAGCAGGAAGTCGTACGGAGGGAACCTTCATCGTCGTCTCAACGCGCGAACATTGACTTTATGCGAATTTAACGTTAAAATTGTCGACAAGCGTGGTGTAAAGCTTGCATCAAAGAAATGAAAGTGCATCGGGCAGACGATGGTTGATGATCCAACGAAAAAAAAAAGAATTTCATTTGTATCTTGCTGACGTTTCATCGTACGAAAAATTATTCGAATCTCGATATAATAAACGTATTGTAAATCGATAGAATTTCTAGGAAAAATTAACAATTTTATTTCCAGCTGTTGAATGTGAATTTAAGCACAGACTGAATTATAGAGAATTGATAGAAAATTGTAGAAACGTGGGATGATGGGAATTTTCATGCATTTATTTGTTACAGCCAGATGATAAAAATAATTTGAAATTCCAAATGCAATTCTCAGACTTTTAAGTTTCATTATATAAATAATAAGTATATATCCAGGATATTTTTCGTCATTTATTTATTACAGCACTGTAATGTAACTAATTTGAAATTTAATTAAAACACATTCTCACGAAATTCTTCGTGTTTCATGATACAAATAATAATTAATGTTCTATATCGACCATAACAAGATTGTATAAATAGTTTCAAACATTAGAGTAAAGTTTTACAAAAATTTCCTTACAGATTTCAATTTATGGAGTCAATCAGATTGAAATATTTATTTTGAAATAACTGACACGTTTTATATAATTTTACAGTTCGAAGAACATCTCGTTATACGTTTATCATCTGCAGAATATCTTTCTGAAAATTTTTTTAATCCTCTTCGCGTTTAGCATGACAAACGACATATTGTCTTCTGCATTCCTTTCTACCTGACTTTGTGATGAAATTATTGACAAAAAAAAAAGTCTGCGTTAAGTTTAAATTAAAAACGTGTCTGTGTACGTTGTAATGTATTTATCACATCATGTTAATATCTGAATCCCTTTTGCGACGTGAATTGTTCGTTTCAAGCATCTCAGGTTACTCATACAACGTGTGTCGCGACATTAAACTCTCAAAGGATTAAAAGCTCGCTTTAATAATAAAAACGACAATTTGTTTTTATATATTTCTATCAAACGTTCGAGCAAATTTGCCTGTATATACGTATATACAAACAAATGTACCTTCTTCTTCGCGCGAATGTTCACATAAATAATAGTGTTTCGCGCAGAGCTTGGTTTTAACGGTGAAAATATAGATCAAAGAACAATGCGTGTTTACATTTCATTTCCATATCAGCAAGCCAATTTCCACGGTGTTTTTACGAGTTTTCCAGTTAAAAATTGATTCACTGTAAAAATAATGAATGTATAAGTGGAGCGTGGCTTTAGTTTACGATCGTCAACAATGAAATTGAATCGTTAGTTTCGTTGAGGAATTTTTATCTCGTCTCACTGTATTTTCTAAATGTTTAGAAAATACATATCAACGTGCAAAACACATTCATATCTGAAATCTAAAGTTATTGTTTTTAATATTGCGACGTATTTATTAGTAATAAAATTTATATAATTGAAATTGTATAGAAAAAAGTTGAAATTATATAGAAATTATATAAAAATTGAAATTATATAGAAAAAAGTAAGAGAGAGAGAGAGAAAGAATTAAGATTCTTTTATAAACTCTGTTCTTTCTATTCTTCGAAATTGTTCCAGATTAAGACTACAGAGAGGATTATATTTAGATATCTATTTGTAGATATCTTGGGTAGCAAATCATCCCGTCATAAACGTCACGTTCATTCAAATTCAATTTTTCGTATTCAATCCATACAAATTTTTGATAAAATTTCTTAATGTAATTCTTGGAATGTCATTCACAGTAATTAATTAAATGCTTAACAATGAAAATGTTTTCGAGGAATAATGGCAAAACGGGTCAGTTATTATTATAACAAATATAACCGAATGATTTAATAATAAAAGTTTGGATAATAAAAGATTTTAAACGATACATGTATTAATTGTTCACGCACGTAGGGAATGTGCAATATGAATTTCAATGTTTCAGAAGACGATGAAATTAGCGGTAAACTTTTTTCACTTCATAGAAATTTTCTAATAAATCTCGTGTCTTACATAAGCACGTCGCACAATTATAATTCTTCACGAAATGAAATTAGATGGTGCAAGTTTAACGGTTGTGAAAAGTAATTTGTTTAAACAACGAATGTTATTCTAAATTGTTCAACTGCAGCAAAAAGAAACATCCTGAAATAGAATTTTTATAACAATTGTAAAAACTGTAAGAGGCTCGCACTGTAGATGTGTAAACGATCGCTAATTAAATGTAATTACGATCATTATTAAATATAATTTAAAACGAAAAAACGATCACTATTAAATATAATTTACGCAAATGAAAATCAAACTGGCAATATTAATCTATCGATGAACATTGATCGCTAATGTTGCAAAGATTAATTGAAGTTTCATCGAGTTGACAGAGGTTGATCGAAGTTGTCTCTCGCTGCATGAGATCGATCAACATTTTCGCGTCCAATTTACGTTCGCTGTTTATGCAAGCAAATCAAAGTTACAACCAACCTCGTAATTGTTTATACAATTTAAGTTACAAATTAGCAAATGAGGATCTCCGGGCAATTGGTTATTTCAAATTACGTTCGAGAAATTGTATCACATGCAAAACACAATTTCTCAATTCGTCCAAAGGTCAGAGGAAAAAATGTAAAATTCGGCACACACAATGCAACAGACGTTTTTCTCTTGGAGATCGTCGAGCAAACGTGGAAAAACAGTTTCATTTATAAATCCGATCCGTGTCTATTCACCAAGCATGTATCAATCTCTTCAAACTTCAATAGAATCTTACCTAAAAAGTGATTCTCCTTCCGCGGAAGATTTACGCTAGGAGCACGTATAGGAGCGCATAGACGTCGAATAATATTCATCGGGGCTGATTTATCACGGCTGTCGTCGTAAATCGATCGCGGTACGGTACGTAGCAAGCTGACAAAGACGGTGGCAAAACGGATCGTCGAAATTGTCAAAGTCGCAGGGCGAAGTCTGTATAAACCACCGGCGTGTTGTTGTCGCGTCTTTCCTCGAAAAGAAATAAGGGTTGACGTACGTGCCAGGCTGGATTCGCAAACGGCTGTCCCGTTTCCCTCGCCTCGTCTTCCGGAAACACGAGGACTCGCGCAAACTGGCTAGGAATGGGATCAAGTCCAATAGGTCAGCTAGCTCGTCAACAAAAATTGACCTCTCTTACAATTCCGTAACTGGTTAACGTCAACCTTTGCTTACGATAATCAATCTGTGACTTGCGATAATATCTTCTGCGTTTACCGTTGCTTGTCTCGTCTATATGTTTCATTGTATACTAAAAGAAAATACACTCGTAAATAAATATTTGCATACAATATTTTATAATAAATAATTCATATAATATAATATAATATAATATAATATAATATAATTCATAATTATATTCATAACATTTTCATACAATATTTTATTAACGTTTATATACGATATTTGTGTATATAATATTTACGATATTTATATGTATATAATATTTTCATTTAACATTCAATTTAATATTTTCGTGCAATATCTTTTCATACAATGCTAATATTTTATGCGATACTTATATACAATATTTACAAGCAGCACTTACGTATTTAAATATTTATATTTAGAATATTAGAATATTAGAATATTTATATTTAGAATATTAGAATATTAGAATATTTATATTTAGAATATTAGAATATTAGTCTATTTATATTTAGAATATTAGAATATTAGAATATTTATATTTAGAATATTATTTATATTAGATTATATTTAATTTTAGAATATTACGAATTTAGGTATTTATATTTAGAATATTATTTATATTAGATTATATTTAATTTTAGAATATTACGAATTTAGATATTTATATTTAGAATATTTACATATATTCACGCACAACTTTTACAATAGATACAACATTTATAATGTTTACACAATATTTACATATAACAATACTCACGTGCAATACATACAATATTACAATACTTACAATATTTACAATATCTAGAGGCCAATAATAATATATTATTATTATATTATTATTATATTATTATTGTATTATTATATTATAATATATTATTGCATATATTATTACACTTCTGTGCGCCAGTATTCGAGTCTGGTTGGAACTTGACAGTTCGTTTTATTAATACTAAAACACACTCTAAAAAAAAACTATCCCTATTATGTATACTGTTCTTAGAAAAACGTCCGAATCCGAAGATCCGCGCCTACTTGTGAGACGTTCGACCCCATCTCTAGAAAGAGCACTTTGTTTTTCACGCGGCTCGTTCCGCCGGGCGTCAGAGAATTCCGTGTAACGTTTGTCATGGAAACAGACGTGAAATGTATGCGGGCACTGTTGTCCCCCCCGAGCCAGTTCCTCGAGGAAGTTCCTTAGTCATTTCCCCGCCGAGGGTTGAAGAAGTCCTAGGGGGTGGTCGGCGATGGCGTTCTCGACGTAAACGGCGGTCGTAATACGGCCTCGCTTCTCGTTGTTAAAATATTAACTCCATTACCGAATGACACTCGCCGCCACTTTTTCCTTCGACCGAAATCGCCCCGCCATTTCTCGTCTCCGGGCGGAAAAACCATCCGCACGGCGCGAGTTGCACATTCCTGAACGAGATCCAGAGAAAAGGTCTCGCATTCGCGCGAGTTGCGGCTACCTTCTTCGCTTTCCACCATCTTTCCACCTCTTGTCTCTTCTCGCAACGTTCCACACCCTCCTTCCTCTTTCACCTCTTTCTTCTCGCGGCGAACAGGCGTCGTTCACGGAGGGCGGAGGAAGGGCGTCGATACGTTTGTCGCCGTGTCGACCGGATTCATGAGACCCGGCTTCCAACCCGCACTCCGACTCCGGGCGACTTTTCATTGTGAAAGCGAAATGCTGTCGCACCGCGTCGAGGCTTTATCTCCGAAAGAAAAGAGCCGGTCGATACAAAGGGGAGCACTTTACCGATTAGCACACGCTATCGTTGACGTTTGAAACGCTCGAGGAGGGAGGGGAATTCCTCGAGAAGCGATTCGAGACTCGAAGAATTCTCACTTTGGCAATCCGGCTCCACCAGGCGACGATCGAGTCGCATTTGAACGATTGGACGCAGCGCGCCCCCAGTGGATTTTAACCTCTTCCACCGGAATGACGTGCCACGCACGTCGAGAACTTTTCCTCCCAAAATTTCGCGATATTTCCTCAGTTTTAAGTATATTTAAGTATAACTCAGGCAAAACAAATGATAAATTTCTTATTTTTCGATCATTTCTATCCAGTGATATCATACCGACGAGTTTAGAAAGAAAGCGACGAATTATTGTGTACTTTGGTCACTCGTTATGGTCCGCAATCAGTTGCCAGCGCAAGTGATACCTCTTGCGCCGGAATGACGTGTCGCGAACGTCCAGAATTTTCTGTTCTAAAATTGTAATATCTTCTCAGTTTTAAGTATATCTAAGTAAAGACAAAATAGGCAAAACAAATGATAAATTCATTACTTTTCAATAATTTTTATCCAGTGATATACCGACGAGTTTAGAAAGAAAGCGACGAATTATTGTATACTTTGGTTACTCGTTATGGTTCGCAATCAATTGCCAGCGCAAGTGATACCTCTTGCGCCGGAATGACGTGCCACGCACGTCCAGAATTTTCTGTTCTAAAATTGTAATATCTTCTCAGTTTTAAGTATATCTAAGTAAAGACAAAATGGGCAAAACAAATGATAAATTTATTACTTTTCAATAATTTCTATCCAGTGATATCATACCGACGAGTTTAGAAAGAAAGCGACGAATTATTGTGTACTTTGGTCACTCGTTATGGTCCGCAATCAGTTGCCAGCGCAAGTGGCAATCAGACTCGAAATGTATATCGAAAGTGCGTGAGTATCTGGGTCAATCTAGTCCCGAGAAATCTGCTACCATCGTGCGAAGTCGGAGGCGAGAACGTCGATGGTAACTTTGATAATCCGAGCTAATTAAAGCGAGCAAACGTTTGAACAGTCGACGAGCGACTAATTGAAATTGTCGGGCGGCGTTTGAAAAATTCTTTCTATCGGCGTTCGAAAGGCAAGATTCGCCGCGGGATCGACGTTTTTCTTTTTTTTTTAATCTTTTTTTCTTTTTTTCTCGCCGGTTCGCAACCGTTACTTTCTGAGCCGATGCATCGTACTTTGCGTTAATTAAAACCATGAGACCACGTTTGGATCGTTCCGTGCTCGCGTACTGTCGCGGATTTACGAGTATTTAATTAAGAAATTGAATTTGTTGGAACAGGTTCCTCCTTCCCCGTTTTTTTTCAAAGCAGATTTATATCGCGAGGCTGAATTACACGATTTGTTTCACGCGTGCGTTGTAAAGGGGATGAAATTTCTTCCTTTCGTTTCGTGAAATGAAGTGTAACGTGGCTCTACGATCGTCCGATACATCGTTCTCACTTTTTACTGTATCTAATCCAAGAAATTCATAGAAGGGATGAATTTTTCACGTTGTACAAGTATGCAAACGTGCAAAGAAATTGCGAATAGAAAATAGAAACACAATTTTGCAAAAAAGTCCGAATACTGTAAGTGAAGTTACACGCGATGGCGGACGAAAGAAAGTTTACAGTTTACTATGAATATTAACAATAGTACAATAATAATCACTACTTCGTAACATAATAATTATTATATTCTTTATCATATTATCGATAGTAATCCATTTTGAAGTATATTTTAAATCTATTCGTTGCTCTTGTCAAATATAATTCCATATTCTAAAAATTTAGCATAATTTCTAAATCTTCTTTTCTGTTATAAGTTATCGTAGCGTAAGTTACATAAATAGAATTGAGAACGGAAATTGATTTTACGTGAGGAATATTCCAAAACAGTTTTCATATCAACATTTAAATTTCGTACAAGCGGAGTGAGTAATTTGTGGAGTTGACCTATACTTCAACTGTAATAATAGGTCGATCGCGAAATGCTACTGTATTGCCGATCCGCAAAGAGCTACTGAATGGCCGAACCACAAAGAGCTATTGTGCGTGCAACCTTGAAAACAACCCGTTATACCATCTATATCACGAACCTATTTTACATCGATTTTAACGTATAAACAATTTTTAGAAAAATTCGAACAAATTCATTGAAAAAAGCTCGAATTTTAACGTTACGTGACAAAAAGGAAGTTTGACTAATTACATTATATCATTGGATAATTTATATAACATCGATCGTAACTATTGTCGAATTATATCATTGGATAATTTATAATATCGATCATACAGCGGTCGAGTTATACAACATTGTTATGCAACAAATTGTACAACAATGAAGCACTTGCCAAACGAGTTAAAATACATATGGATTTCATCGTCACAATAACCAAGCGATTATTGACGACGTAGTTAGAACAGAAGGCTATTCAGTAGAAATACTCGATGAGTGGTCAGCCACGGATACATCAGCCGCAACTTCACGATCGACGTGCATTGTCGTTTCAATCAACCTTAAATATCATAGAAATTAGATTTTTCAATTTAAAGAATTAAAAAATTTCAATACTTGACAAAAGTGTCTCGCAGTGAATACATACACGCACGCATAAGTGAAACACACAAGATACACAGAGAGTCAAGTATATTGGATATATTCAGAGGAAGTTGCATTTCTCTGAATCGAATTAACATCGTTTCAATTTCTCCGCCTTAACCGAAACATAGGTACGATAAGTTTCAAAAGATACTCGAAGCGGATTATTTCAATAATTCAATTCGATCCCGTGCGCGCGCGCGCGCGCGAGCAATATCCTATAATGTGACGGTACTAGTTCATCGGATGAATTTGATGAAAGATTATACCTGCGAGATTAAAGAAAGCATTTTTCTCTTCTCCTCCTCTTTTTTTTTTTAACGGTCGCGTAACCCGCCGAGAACAGCGGCGATAAATTTTAATTATCTGATACTTTATTGCCGCGTTGTCTTTGCGTAATGGCGCGAAATAGCATGGAAGAGTAGCGCGGTGCCAAGACAAATAATGCTCCGGTATCGGTTAATAATTCGCAGCGGCCCGAATAAAAAGGAAAATGTCCCCGCGCATAAAGACCGATCCTCCTAATAAACGAGAGTTTATATACTTCGTGCGTTTATGCCCGGTTATTTATCGGTAATAATTCGAGCACGGCCATCGATTACTCTCTCGCCCATCACGTGTTCGCAAACGAACGAGACAGCCAATGCTTGTATATATGTATGTATATATGTGTGTGTGTATATATATATATATATATATATATATATATATATATATATATATATATATCCACTATCGCTTACGCGCATTGTTCCCATTCTTTCGACGTGATTTTTCATCTCGCATGGTCGTTCGAGTAAGAAACTAATTGGCTTACTTTGCAAAATTAAAATCGCTTCAACGCTTTGGCGAGGTAAGGATTCTCTTCTGGATAATTCGACACTCTATTTATAGTAAATACACTTCAATCTCTATTTCAGTTTTTCCAAGTTATTTCTAAATATAAGGTTAATACAAGTGAGAGATGAATATTTTGTAAAAATATTGCATCATTCTAATTGTATCGTTTTCAGCGTATCTTATGAATTTTCTCGAAATCGAAGTCTCGAAAAAAAATTTCCGCCCATCCCCCTGTATCCATATGTAATCAGATAAAAATCGTTTCGTTTAATCCATTTTATAAAACTTTCCTGTCTTCTGAAGAAACGTATTCGAAGATAACGGTGTTTTGCTCCGGAGAATTCATTGCTAAATAGGGATTAAGAACTTTGGAAATTGCTTCTTGTTCCAGGACTTTATCATTCTTGCTGGTAACGTTCGCTTTTAAAGATATCGCTTTTCTCCGCCGCGATAGTGATTGAAGTATCATAAACTCGCCACGTGGTAGGCGCTGTGTGCCTAATAAGTATGCAATCCCTAGATCCTGGTCTCTAGGCAAAGTTTTGTTTATCAAAGTTGTGAGTTGCATACATCGAAGTGGGTGGGAACTACACTAACTACTCACCGACAAATATTTCAGCTAATGATTTCGATACGTCACTACGCCCTTTTAATAAGTTTCATAATACTTGTTAATTTTCCTATCCACTTGTTAGCGAATACACAAGAATAATTTTTCAAAATTTTTCTTCTCAAGCTTACACGACCCAAAGTGAACATTACAATTCCATAGATAATATTACAGTTCCATAGATAATTTTCAAATATTTCGTTAGCCTTGCAATTTTCTTGTTCTGTGTTTTTTTTTTTTTTTGTAATAAAATATAGTATTGCAAAACAAGTCTCTTTCTCTTCTTTCTGTGAAACTTCAAATGTAGTTTACAAACGAATCTCTCTCATGAAAAATATAACAAAACAAGGAAAAGCTCAATCCTTAGACTATGGCTATTTATCCATTCATGAGATATTTAAAAGTGCAAACTTGCACAACTTGTTACGATATGCAGAACCTGTTACAAAACAAATATTATATCTTCCGTGGGTAGAATTACTCCCTATTTTGATTGAATTTTTAATTACATCATTTGCATTTGAAATTGTACCAACATTCGCCAAAGGATTAAATTTGCTGTTGTCCACGGTAAACACCCTTAACACGAGAACAAACCCGTCAATATGATGAATTTCGAACTTTTTCTGGAATTATTAAAAAGACACATTTATTTATTTTTATTTATTAAAATATTAAAATATTAATATCGATAATAATTTCCGTTTAAACAGGAACATACTCGTGTAAATCTATCCGTCTCAATTACTATTGAATGATTTATACGTACTATCGCTACAATGATTTATAAATATTTTAATACAAGTTAAAGATCGATTGTCGTCGGCAAAATTAAAACCGACTCGAAGTGAATTTACATTAAATTTTCCGGGAAAATTATTGTCCACTAGCGCGCGAAATGTTAAAAGATCAATATCGACAACAAAAGCAAAATTAACGCGGAATGATTATAGAGTTTCGCCGTTACGTTAGCCGAGCATGAATCACCGTGCGCCACAGTGCGATCCCAGGTTCTTCAATAATTTTGCAGGTCTTTACGCATTCGATATGTCGCCGGTTAATATTTATCGCTGCTAACGCAATTACATTCGCGTTCCATTTAGCGTTCCATTGAGCCAATCTAATTTCCACTCGAAATAGTTCATCACAGCCTGACGCGTTGAGCACTCTAAACCCTTGATCTGTCTGTAGGTGCGTCAGGAATAAGGGAGCCGGCTTTGTCAACGTAATAACTAATGTAATCAAACCGTAGTGATTCCGGCGCAAAGATTATATCGGTAATCGCGGTTGGATCAAGCGCGCCGACGCGATACCGGTCATCATTTCGTACCAATGAAATAATAAAACGCTATCTGCAGATCACGCCGAGGATCTCGCGGTTTCGATGACGTTTAATCTAAATTCGAATAAAATAAGACGAGCGACTGATAACGACAACGACTGATAATTTACAACCGAAATGAAACTTAAATCCCAATAATCCAATTCCCACTGTATAAATGAACAATACGGAAAAGTTATTTTTAAATATGATAATATTAAAATGCCATAGATAATAAAAATAATATGATAATATTAATATTTAAATATGATAATATTAAAATTTAATGTGGTAATATTAAAATTTTTAAATATGATAATATTAAATGCACAGAGTTTGTTAGAAACGGAATTTTATGGTGAAAGAGATTTGGAAATTTTTGTACGTTGTGGATATTGCCCTTTGAATGAAACAATCCTGATTAATTGACGATGATTTTTGATCAAGTGGTGCTGGAAGATTTTAAAAATATATCTACATCTATACCTGTAACAATTGAAATTTTATTTTATAAGGAAAGACTTGGGATCTTTATCGTTCATGTATATACTACCTTCTGAACGAAATAATTCTGACTATAATAATTTTATAATGATGATTTTTGATAATTAATGATAGGATAAAAAAAATTTATAACAATGATAGCTGTATGCAGCATATAGATTCCATAGATGTTAGTATTACATACATAAATATACTAATATGCTTCAGTGGCTTCTACGACGAATTAATAAAGACACATTGATATCTAAAATTGTGATACGCAAAAACAATCTGGACAACAGATTGAAAATTTAATATTCAATAGGAGTGTGCCATGTTAATATCAATAACTTGAGACAATTATAGCGAAATTCTTTCATTAAATTACATTAACGAAATATTTATGTGTAAATGAATTTATTGTTTAAATTATATTTATTTGTAAATTATTGCAATTATTATTGTAAAATGAATTTACAAAAATAACTTAGGAAATTGAAGTTAAAAAAAATGCTGTGGAAGCGAAGACGTTAATTTTTCCTCACGAAAAAAAAGTCAAAAATTCTTCAGAGAGTTAGTAAAAATCATATCACATTGAATTTTTCGTACGAATATCGTATATCTGTTCGACTTCTATCATCGAAAAAGAGAAAAACTTTGAACCTAGCAAAAATGTCAGTGTAACTGCAACGTCGATTGTGTATAAAAATCAAACTCTTTGCCGAGCGGATTGAGAACGGTTTTCACGATGGTACAGTGATTAAAGGACGTCAATTAAAACGCGTCAATTAAAAACAGAAGCTACAGTGCTAGCAGACAATGTCAGACTACGTTCCGCATGTCATTTTTAATGGAAGAGACAAATTTACGGAGATCACACCTTTTTTCTCTCTAATACCGTTTTGCTCGTCGAGCAAATACGTTCTAAATCGATTGTTCTAAACAATTGTTGAAAACTGAATTTTCTTCGAAAAGTTTCTTTCACCTTCGATTAATACTGTGATGGACCGCATGATTCTCAGCTGATGATCGATAATGTTACTATACGTGACAGTTAGTGATCGTCAGAAAACGAATTGTAATAAATTTATATATATATATATATATATATATATATGTATGTTTATTTGTATTCATTTATTTACATATTTAGTCCTTCTACCTTCTTTCCTTTTACGGATTCATAGTCACAGACTGATCGTTCCTTTATATACGGAAAAAAATCACATTTTGTATATTTTTTTAAAAACTTACTCCTCACTCCTTAATGAAAGTAACTGACGTTGATATATCGAAGAAATGATGGGCAGACTGTATGTGTTCATCCAATTTTACATTTTTGTAAATGTAATTAAAAAAAAAAAAAAAAATGAAATCCGAGTAGAAATTTGTCTCGTCTATTGAATCAAAAGAAAGAAAAGAAGAAAAAGAAAAATCTATTGAATATCATAATGAACATGCTGCTTTGAATATTTCAATACTGTATGTCTGTCATGAATATTCTTCAGATTTTTACGCTGTTGAATTTCCCAAATGGTGGGAAACACTTTGACCTAACAGTTGGAAAGTTGAAAAGGAGACCAGGAAGTTTTTTATTGAATGAAGCTGAAAGAATTAACGAACGGGCAAGAAGAATGAAGGAGAACACTGAGTAAGAAGAGAAAATGAAAGAGAGAGAGAGAGAGAGTCTAGATTGCGCAAAATACCAAGATGTAGATAACTGTGATAAAATTGATGTAACAGAATCGCGTCGTGCACATTTTTACAAGAAACGAAACCACAAATGAATGACACGGATGACACACACTAGCATAATTTGACCCTAGTCGAAACAATTTCATTTCCCAAGTTGTCTTCGTTAATTTGTAGCGACTTCTACTTTGAAGTATTTAGATCAACGATATCTATGTATTTTCATTAAATCGTTTCGTCGAGATGTGTATTTAAAACAAAGAATAGTATATTTAAAAATTGTTAGTAATTTTATTATCACCATGGAAATGTTTACAGACACTTATATATATATATTGTAACCATAGTAAAAATTATTCATTAGTTATGTAACTTCCATTATTTAATCTTCATTAAATTATTAGTATATTTTGTTATATTGATAATATTTTTATATAAACAACTAAAATTAATTACGGAGTTATTAATTTATTTGTAGTATTGTGATATAAATTTAAATTATCATTATCACTACAAATTCTTGACTATTGCCGGCACCATTGGCAAACGTGGAAACTTCTAATTAAAATCGAGAAATAAAGCTTCGACTTGTTAACAAATTACAGATGTTTGCACGTTCACTCAAAGAACGACGAAATTCCAAAATACATCCGAAATGCAGTGCCTATCGTAACAAGTTTAACGTTCGAAGTAACTTCGAAACATTGGATTTAACATCGTCCACAAAACATATACACAGTTTCATTGTCATTTAATAATCAGATATTTAACAATTGAAATTTGCGTGAATATGCGCGCAAGTATGATTTTTAAGAATAAAAGATACACATTCTTCGCAGCCGTGTCCGACACGTCAGAAGGAAAATTCAATTTCGAGCAGACGAATGATACCCATTATAACTTGTGCGAAACTATAGCGGGAAACGGAAGATTACCGGCGAAAGAAGATGGAATACTATTAATAAACAACGAATCGAGCTAAAACCCATAACCGGGGAAATCGTTCCGGCGGCTCGCGTGCGACTGCTGATAAAGGAGTATCGTTGGAGAACGAAGCTCGAAGGAAGGCCCGCGGATTAATCGCTGGATCGTGTGTCGACTTCCAGCGGTGGATATTCGTTCCGCGGGCAGCAAGGTAAACCGGAGAACCGGCTAAAATATCCGGTGCAATATTTAGATTACAAGACTGATCCAGCGGGGAACTTTTCATTCGGCTGGCATAACACCAGTTAACCAGCGTGAATCAACGCCGTGGATTTGTCTCTGTCTGCGTTGACGGAGGATCGCCGGTTCTGCTATTTAATTTTCAAGCTGCTGGCGATTGTCCTCCCCCGATTCCGTCCGGTGACGTTCGCTGATTTATTCGCGCGTAACACGTAACGAATTTTGATTGTACAACTAGTTGAAAGCTGCTCTTCAACACTCGCAACAAATTATATACGCAATTATACGTGAAGATTTGATTGATTTCGTGAATCTGATTTGAACACTGACAGACGAAAATTGCTTTGTATATTTACTTGTTATACCTCGGGTGTTTTGTATATTTTCGCACGTTGCGTTGTATGTAATATTTTTGTATATTTTTGAATCCTTTGACCTCCTGCGCTGGAATGCGCGTGCCACGCGCGTCGAGAATTTTTTTTTTCGTCCCAAAATTTGTAATATTTTCTCAGTTTCAAGTATATATTTAAGTGAAACAAAATATACTTGGCAAAACAAATAATAAATTTGTTACTTTCCAATAATTTCTATCCAGTGATGTCGTACCGACGAGTTCAAAAAGAAAGCGACGATTTATTGTATACGGTTTTTGGTCACTCGTTATGGTCCGCAATCTAGTTGCCAGCGCAAGTGATTGAATACACCTGATAGATTCTTTACAAAATAGCAGTGACTTCCAATATATCTGACAGATATCTTCTATTTGTAAATAAAACATTCGTGTAGAAATATATTTTTTCTTTAATTTTGTATTTTATACTTTTCCTTGTAATCATAACGACAAAGAAAATGAATTACAATTACAATTAGTATCAACGTGCACGTGCAACTATAAAATTATCCATTAACTTGTAAATTGAAATATTCACGATTGTGGTTGTTTCATTCCTCCGAAAGGAAAAAGCCTAATGCTTATCCTAAGCGTGAAAGTAGTTCAATAGGACAATGATACTATTCGTTTGGAATTGAAACTACCAGCTACCGTGTTCTACGCAGGGGTAATGTTCCTAACAGGAAGATTCAGAGAGAGATATATACTCCAGGTGTTTGCGTAATTAGCATCCGTAAGTTTATAAGAAGTATACGTTCGTTGCGCGTACTTCTCTAATACGCAATAATAAACTATCTCTAGAATGTGAATTATAAAGTCAACCATCCAAAGCTTAATATTCCTGAAAAATTATCTATGTAAATCCAATCTTTAAACAGTCTGATGAAAGTGTGTCGTACATTTGAAACATTTAAATGTGCAAGTATATATGTATGAGTATATGTACGTATAAATATACATAGTATATAAATATTCAGGGTAATTTACGTGATTAACATTGCACATTTGAAGCAAATTATGCGTCTGATGAAAAATTGTTACGTACAAAAGTTGTATGTCGAGCGGTTTCGAAATTTCCAAGTTCATCTTTATTTTTCTCAAGTTGGACCATATATATATATATATATTTTTTTTCATCATAAATCGAAAGAATATTAAATTCCAAGTAAAAACGTATTAAACCACGTTAATCCTAAACCTAATGATCGTTGATTGTTCGAAATGATAAAATTCTAACAAAAGGCACACCACTCTAAATTCGTTCTATTTACGATTTTTTGTTTGCAATGTGGAACTTCCAACTGAAATATATATCCAACTTGTTCCATTTTAAGGAACGAAAAGGTGAGTATGTCGTGTATGTAATTTTGTGACAATGGAAAAGGCTATTTTCACCTCGGAATATCGACGTTTAGAATAATCCTATTTTCTTCATTAATTTTCCACGTTCGTTGCCACTTTTTTTAATCATCTTATCGCGAATTCATACATTTCCGCGGTATTATTAACGACGCATAACGGTCCACTTGGTTGAGGACCAAACGAAAGGAATTCCCGCGGCCTTTGCTTAATCGTTTCGAAGCCTCACGTTCGAAGCCGCACAAGCACCAGCCAAGGCGCGCTTGGAGCGCGTGCAAGAGTGTGAGAGTAATGCCTAACAAGCATGCTGATTGGAATTTTCTTGCGTTCAGTGAAAACCAGGTAGCATGCATATTTTAAAGACCGCCGTTCCCTGTGTCGCGAACTCAGAATCACTCCGCGAGTAATAAGGATCGTTCGTGCTCTCGTGGAATTCGTTTCGTTGGTTAAAATAAGTATTACCCGAATAATTATGCAGAAATATAAATACCGATAACGTAAATTTAATGCTGGCATAGTTGGATAAACAAAATGGATAATAAATAATAGAAATATAATGGATTTACATTTATCCGAAAATTTTCGAGACCGATTCTCACAGCGGATTTCCAAATATTATATGTATACATACCTAACGTACATTATATTATAAATTATAACATAACATAAATTCATTACTAA
>NW_025110335.1:48719-48840 GCF_011392965.1 Frieseomelitta varia | reverse complement strand
GCGGATTTCCAAATATTATATGTATACATACCTAACGTACATTATATTATAAATTATAACATAACATAAATTCATTACTAAGAATAATGTAATTAGATTAAAATAGATAATAGACAAATAG
>NW_025110335.1:31095-48190 GCF_011392965.1 Frieseomelitta varia | reverse complement strand
TAAAAATAATGTAATTAGATTAAAATAGATAATAGACAAATAGATAGAAACATAATTCATTTATTCGAAAATTTTGCATCGTTGAAATATTATTCGAGATCGAGTCTCATCGCGGATTTCCAAATATTATATGTATATACCTAACACATATTATATTGTAAATTATAACATAACATAAATTTAATACTAAGAATAATGTAATTAAAATAGATAATAGACAAATAGGTAGAAACATAATTCATTTATTCGAAAATTTTGCATCGTAGAAATATTATTCGAGATCGAGTCTCACAGCGGATTTCCAAATATTATATGTATATACCTAACACATATTATATTGTAAATTATAAATTTAATACTAAAAATAAATTTAATACTAAAAATAATGTAATTAGATTAAAATAGATAATAGACAAATAGATAGAAACATAATTCATTTATTCGAAAATCTTGCATCGTAGAAATATTATTCGAGACGGAGTCTCACACCGGATTTCCGGAAATGTTATAATACAAACGTCAGAATTAAAATATGTAGTTAAAGTTAAAGTGATGACAATGCAATTAGAGGGATTTAACTTAAGCGAAGTTAAAGAGATTTTATATATCTCTGAACATCTGTACATTTCATTCGTCTAATGTAACGGTATTATGATAATAACATAAAAAAGTAAAATAACAATAATTAAAGAAATTCATTAAAAGGTAAAGGGGGGATATCCACCTATTAAAATGACAAAAGCATCGCTGCGTCACCTGCTGCACGGCGGATTCGGCCCGCGAACAAGCCAGGAGCCGCAATGATAAACGCGCGCGGACCAACTTATTCCGTGACAAATTTTCCTCGTCCATTAGGGAAAGTTTTATCGGATAGGCGAGTGTTTCCCATCCAAGGGAATCCAAGGTTGGTGGCACCTTCGCCGCGAGAAAAATAAGAAACGATGCCGTGACAGGTTTCAACTGATGAAGCAACGACCTTCTTTCGCAGTTGGATAACCTGGCCGGGGTTGGGCCGCCTCCGCCAACTAATTTAAAACGCGCCGGGAAAACGGTTTCTTACAACCGGCGGCGGCTCTCTCCGGCACGACCGTGTTTCAATTAGAGGAATAGTTCTCGCAAAACGTTGTACCCCCGCGATCGTAACTGACGTGGCTGTTATTAAACGGCAACGAGCAACTTGCACCTACTCGCTGATTTTTGCATTTTACCGTGATGTAACGAGATAGCCCGATCGTTAGGATGATGAAGCGGCTGGCGGCGTGATGTCATGGAGAATTTCACGCTGTATTTCACTTTTGTTTATCCACGACGATAGGCAAAAAGTGACTGGCGGCGATAGTGAAACAGCGATTGCCGGAAATCTTCGATTGTTCGAGAAACAGGATTTGAAATTTATTCGATATTTGTATATTACACTCGATTAATTTTATATGTATATATATAAATAATGAATAATTATATAATAATATTATATTGAATGTATATTAAATAAAAGTTATATTGAATATACATTTTTTTTATTTTTGTTATTATATTCATGTATGATATGTTCAATTACTTTTTTTATATATGATAATTTATTCATTCTATGTGTATTGAAATGTACAGTCGACATATCGAACAATGGAAAATGTTATTAAGCTAATTAGTAGGATTTTTATACGCTTATTATATTATATGTATTTTCATACGTTTAAGTCAAACTTACAATTACACAACGTAAAAAAAAATATATATAAAATATCCAATATACAATGCTCTTTAAAGTATTTATTTAGTAAAAAGAACTCCCTACCAATTATTATTATTTCAATTACGATCTTCGCGATTCTAGTAATTAGCGAACTCGACGTACGATTCGAAAGAAATCCCTGCGTATTTATAACAATACGAAACGCATACGTTCAAACAGAAATATTCTTTTCATACACAGATAATAACTTTCTTCACAAAATACGTATTTCGATATTTTTATATTTCTATTTTACGCGCAAACCAGCACGATCTTGAATAAAAGATGCCCACTTTAATTCCAGTTCCTTTCATTAACGATTAAACGCAAACTCTTATCTTCGGAAATGGAACAAGTTGGCATAATTTAACAGTTCTGGCAATTCTGCATCTTCCTCTCCCCTTAGCAAGCTTAGCTAACACGGAGAAAGGGTCGGATGTTTGACGAAAAATCAGAGAATGAATTGGCGTACACCGTGCGATCTGATTCGCACGGCAATGCTCACGGTGCTCAACGATGAAATGCGACAGGAATAGCAAGATTTGATCGCAAACACACCGCTTTGAAGAGTTAAGCATCCCGGGGCCGGTTGGTCGACTTCGACATGCACAAACGTGCTTCTATGCTTCACTATGCGTACGCGCATACATACATACATACATACATACGTACATATGTACATATGTACATATGTATATATACGTACACAGGTGTTTGCACGGCTATGTAATACACGTGTCACCGTGGTACGTCATACGTGCTACTTTATCAAACGGTATACAGGCGGTCGATAGACCGTACGAGCGTTAACGCGATAACCCGATAACCCGATGCTCTCCTTCGCTTTGCGACCGAGTGATCGTCCCAAGATCAGTCGTTGCATTCCGTTATAATCAATTTGCCCATAAGTAGGAATTAATCAGAGCTTTACTTTCAACCATCGAATTGATCGTCGGTACCGATCGCTATCAAAACTTTGACAGATATTATCAACAACGTTCGTATATAATTCCCATAGATGCACCTTTTTTTTTAGTACAGTTGCACGAGAAGGTTTGTAATTTTGCATGTGAAATTTTATTCATCGCGTCGAGATTTTTCTTTTCTCCTTTTAAATATCAGACTGATCGTCGGTATTGATCTCTATCGACGTTTAGAAAATGATGATCAACGATGTTCGAGGAATTTCCATAAATCCGAACGCAAGTTTATAGTTTTAAATGAAATTTTATTTCTATCGTGTCAATTTTTCTTCCACTGTATAAGTGGGGATTGCTTTCAAATATCCGACTGATCATCGTTATTAATTTCTATTGACATTTCATTACCAAAACATTGATGAATATTGTCAACAGTGTTCGTGTAAGTCTCATAAATCTCCATGATGGACTTATTTTAGTAAGCTTCTCATTTAAAAGTTTAGATTTCTAAATGAAATTTTATCCATCGCCTCGCCAAGATTTTTCTTCCAATATAAGCAGGAATTAATTAAATCAAGTAGGGATTAACAGAGGGCTTTACCTTCAACCATCAGTTTGATCGTACTAATCTCCGTCGACGATTCTCTATCAAAACATCAACGAAAATTACCTTAATAATTTGAATGCGCTCTTTTAATAACTTTGCGAAAAGATTTAGAGTTTTAAGTAAAATGTAATAAATATCTGATAATGTTGATTTCTTATTTCCAGCGTGAATAGAAATCAGTCAGATCATTATTTTTAATTTCATTAGATAGATCGTACCTAATCTTTGACGACGTTTCTCTGTTAATATTTTAACGAAAATTATCTACACGTCTGTATGATTCACGTGCGATATATATTTATAAATAACCTCACAGTGAAAAGAACTTAAACGAAATTGTATCTGTCCTATCGATCTCTTTCCCTGTATAAATAAACACGTGTCAACAAGAGCTTCACTTTCGATCGTCAGTACAAATCTCTAATTTGCAGTTAATCTCTGTCCATGTTTTCTTCTTTTTGTTTTTAATCAAAACTTTGTACAACTCTCGGAAAATTAATTCGAACGTACTTTTAAATAACTTCACAGCCAGATTTAGAGCTTTGATGGAATTTTATTCATCGTGCCGCTTTTTCTTCCTGTAAATTGACGAGCAATCGTTGCAAAAGAAAAGAAGCATTGCGAAAAAAAAAAAAAGGGAGAGTAAAGCTTCAACAGGGAGGTGCTTAATTCCTAAAGCGAAGTAAGCTTGTTTGGGAAATACGCTTGGAAAATATAATCCTGTTGTTGATGAGGTGAGATCTTCTTTCTTCTTTTTTCTTTTTTTTTTTTCTCCCACTTCACTCTCTATTGTTTTATACGCTCAGCATATAGACTGTTGAAATAATAATTCGTTCGAAACTCGTGTTGACGAGATTTGAAGACGTGGTAACTGGATATTGAGAGGTTCATATTGAAAAATTCATATCGGTTGTTTCAAAAGTGGTAGAGGAAAAAAGCTTGTGTTTTAAACCCGAGAAGATAAAAACATACGATACACCATTCGGATCGTGAGGGCAAACGAAAATTTCAGATAATCGAAAACGGTCGACTGCTGAATTTTTCCAAGTGTTGCATCTAGCTGCTCGACACCTGCGTATTGTAAAACACACCTGTCGCGTGAAGTTGCTGACTTTCTGACCTTTAACACGCCTCGAGTCTTAACATTGATTGAGCAGTTTTCATATTCCCCTAAATATGAATACTACGAAAACTGGCAAGTGCCGTACTTCTGATATAAAAAAAATCTGATATAAAAAAAAAAAAAGAACATATGGATTATACTGTTACGAGGAGAGAGGATATTTCAACAATTTGCGAAATTAATAAATCATTCAGGAAGGAGAAAAATATTTTTATACTTTATTTAACAATAAAGGATATTTCTCTTAAAAATTTTTGTTATTGACTCAATTTTGCACCCCACTCGCCTACCTCAATTTAACTCAACACTACGATTATGAAGTTTTTACACTTTCCACATCTGTGCTTTTCGCATGACGTATACCGGCCGATGTAGATAATTATATGACCATTGTTGCACCACTGGTATTTCTTCCTTTAGAGGATCGTGATATCGTGAAATTGAATGTGGTAAATTTATGCGACTTGAATCTCTTGTGACAAACCTTTAATGACTTCCCTGGCGATAAATTTCTCAAATTGCAAAGTGTTTCGAAATGTATAGTGAATAAAACAATCGTGTCACAGTTAGTGATTTTTTACTGTTATAAATTGCAGTTTCATATTTTCGTTCAACGATCTGCACGAAAATATGAAAAAATTGAATTCAGAAAAATTCAAATTATTATGCGCACGATCTTTGGCGGTGTGATGATCGATAACATCACTGTACTCCACCGACATTGCAAGAGAAAATTTGACAAGTAAGTAAATAGAAACACTAGCGCGTCATTATAGTGCATAACACGAAACTGAGAGTACGAAGTTTTCATCATAATGATCTACAGCTCGTAGAGCAAACACGGCTCAACTCGATGCAAGAGTCACATCGAAAACTCTTGACGAGTTTGAACTTTGTGGATTTTTCATTTCGCGAAAGCAAATTGGAAATTTTAATAATTAAATAATAATCGAGCAACGATTAGGTTGCGTATAAAATTTAATTAAAAAAATAAATAAAGATGAAGATAAAAATAAATTACAATTGGTGGGAAATTGACCGATGAAAATTTTATGTAAATATATTTCCCTAGAATTCTAAATAAGCCGTTCGATATAACAGGCGAGAAATTATGATTTCACGTTTTGCTGCGAACACATTTACACACGTGTGGAATTAATTTTTCATCTTGCCTCTGCTTCTTTCTTCTTTCACGGATACTTGGATCACGAATTTTTCGAGATCCAATTTTATCGTAAGAAAATTTTGCTTTCATTCTTCGATTTAATTTTTCAGTTGCGCGGATAACATGAATAACAGGTTATTATACGAGTCTATTCACACCAGTTAAAATTCAAGTGTTACAATTTAGGAAATATTACATTATATATCGTAGGCTGCTTTTAATTACACCTTGTTAAATTAAAAGTTTTTTTTTTCTAATTACGTTCGTAATTCCTCCGACCATTAATTCGTCTAATTGTAAATTCCCCCTTTGTATCTACTGTGAAAAGAAAAAAGAGATGCACGTAATACTTACTGAAAGTTGCGGAGAAATTTCGCATGCATGCATAGCGAGAATTCGACGAAAATTTGTTCCATAACGTCGGCGTATTCATCGTTCTGTTCATTACCGTCTTTTCATACTTTCAGCCAGTCGGTTCGTGCAAAAAAGTTTAATTTCACCGCGAAGACCGTTGTTTTCACAGCTGGAACGAATGTGAAACGGAATCGCAGTGATCTTGTACTAACAGAGGAAATATTAAGTTCCCGACAAATTTCGGCGGAATAAAACTACCGCGATGTCGGCTGTATAATGAGAAATCTCTATACGACATAAATATTACTTTCTATTGGTTTCTCTTTTCTTTCTTTCCTTTTTTTTTTTTTTTTATAATATAACTTTTCATATACGTTCATTCTTGGAAGAAATACAAAATTTATTTTCTTTACCACTCTATAAATATATACTTCTTGCTAAAAAATTTAAAATTACTTGTATTTTTATTACATTCTTTAAATAACTTTTGCCACGTGTTAGATAGAGTTGACTATAGATTGAAAGAAGTATAAAAATAGAGGATAACTTGTGTTATATCTTCGTAAAAGATCATAAAACAATTTTTTTCTATTTGATTTCATTTGAAAGTGTAGAGCTTCTACTTTGACAAACATTTCTAAAAACGTGACTGAATTTATTGAATAGAATGATCTTGAATATTAAAGTCTCCTCCCTACAACGAACTGTTAAAACTTGCTGGTAAGATTTTCTTTTACCAATTTATTGAACTTTCAATATTTGGACGAAACGAGAAAAATTCAAGAAATCCCAAGAAATCCTTATGTTTAAAGATCAATAAAATGCTGATAAATATCGTAAATTTTAAGAGGTCATTGTGAAAAGAAAAATATTCTATTTCTTGAATGGATGGGCCTGACTGTGAAAAAAATTTTTCAACATTCTTAGGGACATTTTAATTTTTACAATTCTCGAAAATAAACGTATCCTTAATTCCTTATCTATCACATAATGTAAAAACATTTTTTTAAAAAACTAGTCTGAAAACTGCGAAAGCAAAGACCTTAAAATGAGATCAAATGGAATGTTGTACATGACTATGTTTTACAAAGCTACGACAATTTAAAATATCGACAGTCATTATTGTTGGTTCACTTATGCTTTTTACTGTACGTGTGTTGATTTTAAATTAATATCAACATAGAGATTGTGAAATGAATAGTAGAAATGATTTTTGAACGATTTTTAAATTTTAAAACTCCTTTTTTAGACAAATTTCTCACGTTTATACACTTTTATACATCGAGTATTATTTGCTAAATGTAGAAGTACAAAAGTTACAAATTTTAGTTTGAAAGCTGTTTAAAAATTCTTGGAAGTTTTTCCAAAATTTTCAAGAACGTTAAAAAGACTTTACAAATATACTTGAAACTGTATTCGAATTTAAATAAAACATTATCACTTGAGCTTGTAAGTGGTGTAACCCTGTAACAACTACTGACCCCTTTTAGGATGAAATGTTTATTTTTCCGTCACAGAGAACTGTATATTATAATTTCCAAAAACTATGGTAACAGACGGAACACAATTTTCTACGCATATTATACTCTTGTACCAATTACCAAATTGCCAATTATGCTCTTTGACATCACAATTGCGTGGCGCTACATTGTTCGAGGAAGCACGTCACCTCGATAGTTCATAATTTCCATTTCAATCCGATTGAAACGTAATTTCGGGAAATTTTCGTCAAGTGCTGGAACAAGTTGAAAAAGAATTTCAATATCGCTTGTGCCGTACACGTTATTTACGTACGATAGTGAAATATTTACGAATACATGCATATATTCGAAACCGTCGGACCGATAACTATAATATGGCCGAATGCACCGTACGGAAACGATTAGTTTGCAAATTTTCGAGCACACATCGACGAAAGATATTAATTTCAAAATTGTTTTATCGTGCGTTATGGCTCGTTGTTTGAATAAGACCGCGTGCAACGCGTAGTTATAACGACGAGCGTGCAGCGAGCACGGATAATAACATGAAAACGGGCTATTTTCTCAGCGATTTCCGCGAGATTTTCAGATTCTCAGATTTTCAGATTAAACGTTTCATTGCTCAACAATCCGTTTAATGAGGTGCTTGAAATTACCTGATTTCGGCTGATTTGCGTGATCACACAATATTATCGGATGCTTCGGGGAAATTAATTGACTTATATAATCTCAGACAATGAACAATTAAAACATTTGGGGTTGAATGATTTGGTCTTGGAATTGTTAATTTGACTGAATTCTCACCTCTTGCCAACGATATTATTAATCTCTAAATTTTATCTATCGTTAATTACTATAGTCATCTACGAACTAACGATAGTGTTTGAGTTGAGGAAATTAATTGAGTATAGTTAAAACGTTTACGGTTAAATTCAATTTAGTCTTGGAATTTTCAGTTTGACTGAATTTTATAACTATGTCTCTGTCATCACGATGAATGAAAAATACAAAACGTAACCGAGTATCCTAAATTTCAATTATCTACCACAAATCAGTATTGACATCTACAAGCTAACAATACTGTTTTTTGGGCGTTAAACTTTTTTCTGTCCTGTCGTCGTGTTTTAATTAAACTTTTGCGAAAAAATTACTATTTTAAGCACACAGGGGACCAGTGGCTAATTAATGCAATTCGTTAATGTTAATTAAAAGTAATTCGTGTTCAGAAAACAGAATGGTACGCTTTCAAGTATCTCAACTTCGGCTAACATTTATTTGTGACGTGTGTCTGTTGCAAGTTAATTAGATTCGTTCGGATGTTGCAGGTTAATTTGGCAACATTTAATTTCGCTGGCCACGCTCCACGAATGTTTATTTTTATCTTGTTACGCGAAATGGTTTTACCTCAGAACTCTCGACAACGTTCGAAGTTACTTTGGATTCATCGTACGCATCGCAAGAAATATCATTCCATGTCAAATGACTAACTCCTGATAGGAACTTAAACACTTTTGTTCGGAAGCTCGATACAAAATTTAATAGTGATATTAGCATTTGACAGTGAAAAATAATAGTGTGATAATTTGATGGTTAACTTGTTATTTTAACCAAAAAATCCGATAAACCCTAACATTTCATTCTTATCCTATTTTTGCATATATACTTCAAAGTGTTTGCTCATCCGATGAAAAATTGTCGATATTTTAAATTGTTGTAACTATGAAAAAAGAAAGTCGTATTGTGATCTAGTTGGTCTCATTTCAAAGCATAAAAATCAGTCCCAAATTTGTATTTTCTCTCGAAAATATTTTTACATTATACACAAGTAGGGAAGTGAGGGTGTTTTTCTTCTCGAAAATTGCAAAACTCACTAAAACCTAACAGAAAAATCTTTTTCGTGATTAAAATTTTCTCGCTACTTCGAAGATTGAAGTTTCCTCTTTGTAACGCCGTGTAATTTTATCGAACTTTGGAAATTAAGATTAGAGAACAAAAATGTTCAGGGTTAAACATTTTGTTCAAGGTTCGATGAAATAACAAGAAAAAAGAATCATACAGCAAGGTTCGAAGACCAAAGACTTCGATCTTCAAGAATCTAATGGCGAAAAAAATTTTCTACCGAAAAAAAAAGAAAAGAAAGAAATATCCCTGCTCTCGAAATCTACGTGACAAATATTCTCGAAAATTATCCTCACGAAGCAAAGAGACAATTGTCTCGAGCAAGTGCGCATCGTAGACTCCACGTGCGTAACATTTAATCGGTGTGCATAAAAATTCCGGTTCTTTCACACGCGTTGTCCGCGCGTGTTTACAGCGTGTCGAGGAACGGCACTTTTAATATCGACAAGTCGCCGGCGAAGGGATAGAAGAGGTGCGCGCTTTCCGTGACAAAGAAATGGCAGCCTATAAAAAGTCCGTCCAACAAAGCGCGAAATGACATCAAGTATCTGTGTTCTACGTCGCTTTGACGTTCCCACGTTGTTGGCGTATGCTTCAATGACGCGCGTTCAGCGCATAGTCGGCTGAGCTTTACATTGCCAGCTAGCCTCTGTAACATACATTCACCCCGTGCACGCCTGCGTACATACTCGCAATGTGAAAGCAATTTGTCTATGCGACTATCAAATGTGCGTGCGCTCATTCACCGACGATGATCGGTTTCTGCGTGGCGTAATCGAGTTTACGTCGTTAACGAGATCTGTTAGACGTTCCGCCGTATGGGTAATGCATTAAAACGAGCTGCAGGCAACTTCGTATCGGTGCGCTCACGGTCACCGATGAAATTAGAATTCACTTGTTTGTCGAATTAATCGACGTTAGAATTGCTTAGAAGCTTCGTCGAAAGTGATCAGTTTATTTAAAATCACAATGAAAAACTATTTTTCATGATCGAGTCTGACCACTATCTCGAAGATTTTCCTAGAATTTTTTGTTCTACAATTGTAGTATTTTCTCAGTTTTGGAGTATAATTGAAGACAAAATAGGCAAAATAAATAATAAATTTGTTACTTCTCAATAATTTCTATCCGGTGATGTCACACTGACGAGTTCAAAAAAGAAAGCGACGAGTTTATTGTATATAGTTTGGTCACTTGTTTGTCGACGTTAGAATTGCCGAGGCTTCGTCGAAAGTGATCAATTTATTTAAAATCACAATGAAAAACTATTTTTCATGATCGAGTCTGACCACTATCTCGAAGATTTTCCTAGAATTTTTTGTTCTACAATTGTAATATTTCCTCAGTTTTGGAGTATAATTAAAGACAAAATAGGCAAAACAAATAATAAATTTGTTACTTCTCAATAATTTCTATCCGGTGATGTCACACTGACGAGTTTAAAAAAGAAAGCGACGAGTTTATTGTATATGGTTTGGTCACTCGTTATGGTCCGCAATCAGTTGCCAGCGCAAGTGGTTCAAACTCGCTGTGTAATTTCTTTCTCGCCATTTTATTGTGAACTTTCGATCATTGAGATTAGAGAAGAAAAATTTTAATATCTAACAAGATTAGACGACAAAGATTCAAGATACTTTTCGAAATGACGAGAAAAAAAAATCATACAGCAAGTTTCAAGAGCGAAGACTTCAAACTTCAATTTTTGTTAGATGTTTCACGAGCGTGTTTTTGGAGATTTAAATGATTTCGAGATTTGTAAAATGTACAAACCAAAAGCCTGTGCCCTTTTCCAAAGCTTCTCTACTTTTTTTTTTATTTTATCGTCTTGGATGTGAACATTTTATATGCCTCGGTCGTCGGTGGTTCAATGTTTCTCATTATTTATTCGTGTCAGTTTCCCTCGAACTATTTACTTTCCGATTGTTGTAATGTTGAAACATTTAAACATCAAAATTGTTTTTTAATTTCACTGGGTGGGCACAAAGTCAGCGTTTGATTCGTAAGAAACAAATGAGTTTTCATCAATTTACACGTCACAAAGGAATTATTTAAAAAGTCTCTCTTCGTGTTTTTCAATCTATCGATATGACTTCTACAAGGTTCGATCGTTTTTCCGTTTGAAGCCTCAAACAAAGATAAACGAAAGTGGAAAGGAAGCGAGAGAGAAGTTGCACGGAAGTGAAATACACGCGTAATTAAAATGAGAAACAAAGCGAAGTTTTAAACGAGTTCGAAGCGAGATGCCCGGGAAATCAAATTTATTCGTGGATAATTCGAAAAAAAATACATCCAATTTTTCAGGTCCTTCAAAATTGAATATTCCTTTGTACGAGTTCGTGCGAATGGCGTTAATCTCGCGTATATCTCGCAATATGGGGACAACTTGTTGGCGCAGTTGAAAATGCGTGTGCAGGCTAGGTTCGCGAGTACCATGCGGATGACCAAACTTTAGGATACAATTGCGTCCGCATCGCTAAAGCGGATTTGTATAAGCTTCTCCAATATTTTACGATGTATCACGTCGGTTGGCGTTAGACAGGAAAAGTCATTGAACGTTCCATTCGACACGTTAAACCGCGTCTGTTCTCCGTTTGCAAATTTTTCGGTGGGAACGCAACAATGTAACGAACAGTAAATTTTATCGCCTTTTATGGAATCTTTTTTTTCTAATAATATAAAGCTATCAATAATTATTACAAGATTTTTCGTATTTTCTTGAAAATAATTAAAGAAAAAAAATGTATTAAAAAGTCTCTATACAGAGTATTTGCTTGTTTCATAAGAGATTTCATATATTTTCATTTTAGATACTTAAAAATTGATGCTCTGGTTGTCACGCAGAGAAACGCTATTCAAGATGTTCTTCTCGTGGATTTCACTGTAAACTGTAGGCACACGTTGCATTCTTCGATTCGAAAACGTTCAAAAATCCCAATAATCGTCAGCGCGATTTTTTCTTTTTTTACACATTCTCACTCGAAATTTCAGAAAATGAAAATAGTACGCGCAACACACAATATTGTAGAGATATAATTTAAATAATGTTTATTTAATGAAAACTATGATGGTAGAACAACAAACGATTAAACAAAGACAAATTACTTTAAAACAATACGAATTAACAACTCAAATAAATTCTTTTAACAACACAATTGACACTTTTCAACAGTTCTCTTTCAACACTCTCTCACGACTCTCACGACTCTGGTCTTTTTTTTTTTTTAAAGAAATACCTTCATACCTACGTTGGACTTCTCAACTTCTCAGAAAATATTTTATCATATTTCTATCATCATATTTAAACACAACTAAAATTATAAGAAGACAAATTAATTATAATAATCAATAACCGATACTGCAATATTATATTTCGTGCATATCAAAAAGATGACATACAGTGTCAAACATAGATTCAAATCATTGTTGAAGTACGTTAAAGATTTTCACTTTTTCTCCCTCTCTCTCTCTCTCTCTCTCTCTCTGTCTACCACCCTTATCCAGAGCTCCATACCTATGTTGGACTTCTCACCTTCTCAAAAATATTTTATCATATTTCTATCACCAACAAACCATATCACCATCTGTTATATTTAAACACAACTAAAATTATAACTACAGATTAATTATAATAATCAATAACCGATACTGCAATATTATATTTCGTACATATCAAAAAGATGACATATAGTGTCAAACACAGATTGAAATCATTGTTGAAGCACGTTAAAGATTTTCACTTTTTCTCCCTCTCTCTCTCTCTCTCTCTCTCTCCCTCTCTCTCTCTCTCTCTCTCTCTCTCTCTCTCTACCACCCTTATCCAGAGCTCCATACCTACGTTGGACTTCTCACCTTCTCAAAAATATTTTATCATATTTCTATCACTAAAAAACAGGCCATCTACTATATTTAAACACAACTGAAATTATAACTACAGATTAATTATAACAATCAATAACCGATACTGCAATATTATTATATTTGCAACATATGCATTATATTCTGCAATACATATATTATATTTCGTACATATCAAAAGATGACATATAATGTCAAACACAGATTGAAATCATTGTTGAAGCACGTTAAAGATTTTCACTTTTTCTCCCTCTCTCTCTCTCTACCACCCTTATCCAGAGTACTCGTGTTACGTAGGCGCCTACTCATCAATTGAACGCGACAGCGTTTCCCTTCGTGAAGACGTGAAAAAAAAAAGAAAAAAAGAAAAAAAACCGCCGGACGTATTTGCAACGTAATTGCTAGAATGCGCTGCAGCAGCGCCGGTGCTTTTGTGCACGTCGGATTGATCGATGACGCCAATGACTTTCCTGGTTGCTCGCGTTTCGCGCTGCATTATGTCGCGCTAAGTTATGAGGAACGCGTGGCGTCGTACAGCTCCCGGGCCTTTGGTGTATGACGGGGCTTCATCGTCAGATGCGCGCATGTATGTACATATGTACGTCGGGCGCGGTGCATGCCTCGTTCCTCGTTTACGCGGATATTGTCACGCACTCGCGCGGGAACACGTATCCAATTGTCGGCGTTGCATTGTCCCGTATACACACACGTGCCGTGTAATGAAAGGACATTCGGCGTTAAAACCTCTTCGATCTTTCCGCGCGACGACGTCCGACAAAGGGGAAAGTAAAAAAGTAAAAGAAATAGGAAGCGGAGGAAGAGGTAGAGAAGTAAAACGGAGAAACAGAAGAGAGGGGCAGTGAAAAGGAAAAGGGTTAGAATGGTGAGGAGGGGAAAAAAATGTGGAGAAAGAACGAACGAGTCTTTCTTCGTCTCTGTTGCAGGCAACTATGGGGACGATCGCGTGACAAACGCGAGACACTTTATATCGAACGGAATACCGCCTATTATCGTCGATCCTCGTTTGAATTGCAAGGAGCACCGGCGAAAAGTCGAATACGAACGGACGTCTACAGGCGGGTTCACGTTCATGCGAACCCAGAATTAGGCCACTGCTTGAGACTTCCACTCGCCGGCAAGGATACCTCCTCGTTCTCTTGCTTATTCGGTAAACGAGAGCATTCCATTTCTTTTTCTTTCTTTCCTTCCCTTTTTTTCTTTTTTTTCAGAGAGAGAGAGAGAGAGAGAGAGAGTTTACGACAAGAATGCGCGTGCTACCATCGCTAGAGCGCGGATTTTTATGAAAATTCGGATTTTTATGAAAATTCGTATTTTTAAGAATGCAATTTGAAAAAATGCTCGGTAGGAAATTGTTTCACGTAGTTGACGAAATAAACGGTACGATTTGGATGCTTTATACATCTTTTCATGTTACGCGATGTCTGAACATTTTCTGTATATGCACAGAAGAGCCTGCAACCTAATAGTTATCGATAAATTGAGGATATTAGAAACAATATCGTTTCGTATAATCGTTTCAAGGATAAAATTTGAGTAGAGGATTTTCTATTATCGCGATATAACCAGAAAAGGGTAGATAAACATGATGGACGACTGATTATTTTCCAAGTTTTATACAAAACTATAAATCTCGTCTTGGCAGACTCTGTTTTTACTCCTATTCGTATTCATAAACACGGTCAATGCCATGATTGGCTTATTATCGATGCTATTTTACTTATTATTAGTTTATATCATTAGTCTCTTTCATTCTGCGTTTGATTAGGATGGTTTCATATATGAAAATGATAGATAATAAGATACGGAAGGAACGAGTATTAATATTTCTATATTAATAAAGAAGATAATAAAATAATACAGTAAAGTGTGCTGCAAAATTTGAGCGAGACTGTATACTCACATGTGGATTTCTTTCTTTAGATATATTAAATTCTTTTAATAATTTATTCTATACATTAAATTCATTTAATAATTTATTCTATATTTATTATATTTTATATTCTATTATATACTATATGCAACATAAATTATGTATAATTATACGATAAATTATAACAATCATACACTATATTACATACACAAAAAATATAAAATAATAATAGATACAAAAATATCAACATATTTTATATTTTATATCCTTCGTAGAAAGCTAGAAATTTTGCTCAAGCATGCAGCGTAACATTTCAAAGATATCGTTGCAACAAACGTAAATACATGCAACCGAAAATCATCCGACAAGTTGATCGCCAATTGAAAATTCCACTCGTAGTTACCTTGATTGCCATCCTTTATACATAATACACAGACACACACACACGCGCGCGCGCGCGGGACAAATTACAACGTGCCGTTGTCGTCGAACGGTCGCGGAATAAAAAATGATTCGAATCGCAATTGGCTGACGACTGACGATTTACATGGCAGATGTAAACGTTCAAAACGAGCCCCATTTACTCTCGCCCGAATGTTTCATCCTTCCGACTGTTTAAGTCGATTTCGTAACGAGTCACGAACACTTTGCGAAAAGATCGATACCGAATTCGTGAATTTTACATGCCGCCGGATAACAGACGGAGCATTGAAAAATATCAGAATGACGAACGAGCGACACGACGTGAAAGAGTTTACGTCAATGGGAATTTTATTGCCGTGTCACGCTGCCCCCGTATCAGTGTCTCGAGAGAAATTCTGCGTCCGTGAAATCAGCTCGCGACACGCGCGGGAACAACGATTGCTGGCAATATCGCGTTGCTCGAGAGTGCGCGTGGAATGTGCGAGACGATGGTGAAAAGACTGATCGTTGGCACGCTTATTGTAGTAAATCAGCGAAGTCATCTGAAGTCACGATCCAACTACACGTGACACCTGTGGTTCATCGTTTATGATGTTTACTTGGTAATTTAATAAAATATAATAGAGAAATAATGTACAGCTGTTTGTAGAGATATATTAAGTGTAGAAGGCAGTGTGCAAATATCATTCTCTATTAGTCTAATTAGTCTATGTATAGTATAACGTTAGGTTGAAGCATGCAATACTAGATGTAAGGGAAAAATAATAAGGGAAAACTTGACAACCAAGGGAATTAAAACGGGAAACAAAATGTAAAGAATAATGTAAGGCACTGAGGTCTATTTCTAGGCCGAAAGGCTGAAATAGAGATTCATTCATTCGTGTATACAGCTCTTTGTTCTTTCACCATGATCACTTAACTCATCAACTATTGGATTCATCAAAACAAATGGAAAGCAAGTGCAATTTTAGTTAAGACATTATCTGACAAGATTTATTCACTGAAAGGTTTAAAATAGCTAAGAAGGCACAATATAATTTCCTTCGTCAAACAGCAGGTATGCACGTAATGTACACGAACATAGTCGATTCACTTAGAATCTGGCAATTTGCTTCGACGACGAAAGGTAATTGTAATTTAAAAAATGTACAAAAGACGAAATACCACGTCTATTTGTTGTTAATTGCTTTCACTACGTGAAACATTATTTAAGTAATCCTCCTATTAAATAAATAAATATATATATTTATATATATAAATTGAAAAAAAAAAGTAATTCCATCCTCTACAGTATTGATCCTGCAACTCCGGTTCAAATATCAATTGAATCGTTTCATCACTTACCTATAAATACTTCGTTCTCTCTTAACACGTGATTATCCAAGGCTTTCGCGTTACAGTGAATAACAGTCGATAAAGTATATGGCTGGGAGGAGGGGAGGGAGGGAAATGCACAAGCTACAGAACTTAGTCCGAACAACTGCTGGACTAACTGCTATCTCGCTCCATTTCCTTTTCTTTCATTCCGCATTTACCGTTACCCTATTGTTTACCTTAAAGACAAAAGGCGGAAAGCTGTTTAAAACGCGTCTGCAACTAGACAAAACAGGCAGTAGATTCTAAAAAAAAAAAAAAAAAAAAAAAA